>NC_133203.1:3912061-4212061 GCF_958299795.1 Porites lutea
GCCAGTGTGAATTGGAAAACGCGCAGAAATGCAGAGGTGTCCCAAGACTTTTGTCCATGTTGAACTGAATTCGATTAATTATGTCGTTTTGAAGGTTTATTGAAGGTTTTTTTAAATGCAAAACCTATTAATTTCGTTCGAAGCGATCCTTCTATTCCGGTTATAACCGCTTGGATATAAGCCCCTCCGTTTGTAACCCGCCCTAAAAACCCTTACGAAGTTGTATAAGCCAAGAGTCAATAAGCGGCAGTTCACAGTATCTTAATCATTACACATAGCTTGATTGGCTACAGTCAGTCTTGTAAAGAACATTCTTCTACTTAGGTTAATGGTTTGAAGCTACGAGTCGTGTCAGAGGTTGGTAGAATAGAGCAAAGAAGTCGTTACGTCACGTTGCCATAGTAGCAATATTTCTGGATGACAAAAAAGCGAAAACGTCACTTAAAAGGTGAATTCGCACCGTTTCAAACTTCATCGATCTTATTCAATTTCATTTTAGTTTGTAAAATCTTGGCGAAATCGTCTGGGATTGAATCCGAAAGGACCGTATCTGAGTTTAGAAAAAGGAAAAGAAAATTACTGTGCAGTGTTCACCAATCCCGTGAAATTAGGAAGTTTCAACTCGCAGACTTGCAACTACGGTTAAGAAATGTACAAAAAAGCGTGATGCACGTGCAAAGTTGTTGTTTTGCTGATATAAACCGACTGCTTTTTTGCCGTTCTCGTTGCCGTCGCCGTCGTTGTTGCTTAAGCTCCCCACTGTTGCGATCAAGAAATGTTGCTACCATGGTAACGTGACGTCACACTTCTCCTCTTTATATGATCGTCCAGGCGAGTGTATTCCTGAATAGGACTCTTGATCACAGTGAATGAATTTTTGGCAACCTATGTGCCGGTCATCTTCTGGGTCAAAGTGTGTTGTATCTTGTCAGCTGATGGAATTGAATCGTGGTTATTGACATTTGTCAATTATTAAAGGCCCTGTCCATGCTAATGCGTTTTCAAAAAAAACGCGTTTTCGCTGTCATCGAAAACGCATCGATCGATTCCCGTCCACACTACCGTTTTGATGCGTTTTCGACTGTCTACACTAATACGATACATGTGTGCGCTTTCGTTTTGATCCACTTTCAAGAGCGTTTTCAAATCGACGCGTTTTCGATGAAAACGCTGAGTGTATTAGTGTGGACGGAAGGGCTAAACGGATCAAAATGTACGCGTTTTCAAATGAAAACGCGTTAGTGTGAACGAGTTTGGTCGCCTGTGTTGCCTGCGTTGTGACTGGCAATGAACACTTAAATCTGGATGGTGCGTTTCGATCCGTCTTTTATTATAGTTTAGTAATAACGGTCGCTTTAATGTAAGCGGTTCAGAAGTGGCGGCACAGGCCAACTATTCCTTATACCACTTACGGGGATCATTTTTGACATCGAGCAGATTTTATAAGTGAAGCGAGGAAAAGATTGTTCCTGCAAATTGTTTCCAAGCCTCTGACCTAATTTGTTTCAGACCAGCCTACTCAAGTTAATTTGCAAATACACAAAATTGAACACACTTGGAGTATTGGTTTTATCCACCACATCATCGAACTTGAATCCAATGGTAATGTTGACACTGCAGACAAAAAGAAATATTTAAAAAAAACCCTAATAGCGAAGCTCTTTCGCGCGCGAAGCCCGCACAGCGGGGCACCATGGGTAACCATGCATCCGTGAAATTTGGGTTCTGACAAAATCTTCCGTACGTCCACACCTTCATGTTAGCGGATGTGAAATGGCACACTTACTAGCTAGGAGTCCAAGGCATATATTCTCTGTGTTTAACTTGGTATTGGACATCCATGTTAGTGTCAAATGACAGCTGTCAAAAAGGTATCCGCTGACCAAAGTCAGATGGTTTTCAATCGATTGTGGGCTCAGGTCCATTTTCTAAAGCGGAATTCATTACTTTCCGCTTACGGAAGAGTTTAGAAAGACATTTCTTAAAAGATCCCTCGAGAGCTTCGCTTTTGGCCTTGACTTAATCTATATATTAGTGGACAAAGTGAAAATTTATTAAAAATGATTCCACCTGCTTTTTCTGTAAAATAATTGTTTTTCCAGTTAAGTGGTTACATCACCGAATGTCTTCTACGGACTGAAAAGTTTAGATCCACCTAGTACAGCATACTAAACAGAACTACATGAAAATACTGCTGAAAATGTTTCATTCGGGCGGTCACACGGAAACTCAGAAGTTAGAATTACCTTAAATAGCATAATAAACAGTACCACAAGAAAGTACTGCTCAGTAGCTTTCACTTGAATAGTCACACTTAAGAATTGCATCTACTTTTTCATCTAACGTTAGACGTAAAGATTGGATGACAAATTTCTTTTGACATGAAGTGATTTCGTTACGTTAAGTTACGTTACGTTTCGTTACGTTAAGTTACATAGCGAAAAAGGGCAACAAAATAAACTAGACGGTAGTGACACAGACCCTTTAACAGCCTACAAATAACATCATGTGACCAATTTCATCCAATGCTCAAAACCTTACCACTTGTATTTTGCACCTCCTAAGTCGCACATACTGTCATTGCTTTCCAAAGAGATTTGTTCCTCACTTAGTGTAATAGAAGCTTTAACCCTTACAATGTTTCGGGACCTGAATGAAAATAAAAATTAAAAAATGGAGATTGCTTCTTTTTACGTTTGTTCATTCACCATCAGAATATTCCTTCCCATTTCCTCACTTGTTCCATTCCATTCATTTTCTCAGTCTATTCCATTCACCTCATTCATCCCATTACTTTCAATCTTTCACTCATTAATCAGTTCCACAACCTCACTTTGTAAAGGGACGGAAGTCTATTTTTTCGAAAGGAATAAAAAAAATACGCACCTTAGAATAACAGCTTTTTCCGAGGCATAAGCTCCAACAGCAGTATCTGACAAAGGTGACAATGAAGATGTTAGAAATACAGTACAATATAATCCTGTACTATCCTTCATGTGCGTGGACCCTTTGAAAATTACTTAAAGGGCAAACCAGTAGCTAGATTCAAAATTCGCGTGGAAACGATTGTTACGCTGGGGATATTCCTTGTTACGGGGGGTGCCGTATTTAGTCTATTAAACGCCGCCATCGAAAAAACGCTCCAGATAAAAGCAAAATTACCAATAAACGCCGCCCTCGAAAAAACGCTGGTCCCAATCTGAAGCATGTGGCGTTTATTCGAGGATAATAGGAAAAAACCTCCAACTTTGTAATCTAAGCCATCAAGACATTTACGATTTTAACTTTGCAAAAAAAGAGACACATTTGAACTTTAAACATCTTTCTGTTTTACACAAATACAAATGATTTACAGTAACTGTTGTCAGTGAATTAAGAAATGTGATTTCCAAATAAACGCCGAATCGGAAACGCTTCACTTTTAATCGACTAAAAAAGGTTGACTTACCATTGTAAAAATTTCCGTCCACATCTAGCCCTCCCGATATTGAAATGCCAAACATCTTCAGTCCTGGATCTACGTCTGACCCTAAAATTTTCTAAAAGAGACGCCAAATACAATGTTAGAAGTCTTCAGTCGAAAGGCCAATGAACACTCAAACTGCTTCGCCCGTTTTTGTGCCAAGGGAGCTAGCCTGAACATGTAATTTGGAGGGGCCCTTTCTGGGAAAAGGATGGAAAAAATGTATTTTACCTTGAAAAATCGATGTTATTTACTACAAAAATGCTACAAAACGCTAAACGTTTGTCAACAAGCCAAAAAAAAAAGCTTGAGAATGCTACTGATAAGACTGTTACTCCTTGTCTTTAACAAAGTTAAACTGATCTCGCACTATTTTAAGTAACTGTAGATCTTTAGGGTGTTTTCCATTTGTTTGGCCAGACCGGTCAAATTGTAAAGAGAATTCCTCTTTTAATCACGACTAATCCAGCCAGATCAGCGAGCGTCCTTTAGAGTTGATTACGAACACTCATTTCTCTTGGACGCAAAAACCAGTGTTTTTGGCACCCCCAAAAAGGTTGTACGTTTTGTTTTCCCAATACGGGTCATGTCATAGAACTCTAGAGAACTGCTTCTTTCAAATTTCGTTTTACTCACATGCATATGTACACATAATTTATGAAAAGACAAACTGTCAAGTCCCCCTGGGACCTTTATTGGGTAAACAAAACATACAAGCAAAAGAGATCTATTACACTTAAAATTAATTAAAACTTATACAGCGCAACTTTCCATGGTGATCAAATGCGCTTCACAGCAAGTAAAATAGACTAAAAATGAATAATGAACTAACACTCCATTGAAAGCTCCATAAAATACCATAACATACCATAATACTCTTTGTTTGTCACCCCAAAATTCTGCATAAGCATTGTCTTCAGTTTCTCTTGGGAGTTAAAATGGCACCAAGAGAAACTGAAAACAATGCTTATGCAAAATTTTGGGTTGACAAACGAAGAGCATTGTGGTATGTTATGGTATTTTCTGGAGTGGTCAATAAACCTCTTAGATAATTGTGCCGTGTTTGGATGTAATAATGATCGCCTTTTTCTAGCTTAGTATTAGAAATATGGTCTTTCACTGTACATTTCTCGGGAAAAAGGCGATCATGATTACATCCAAAAACGGCACAACGATCTTTTTTCCCATTACAATCTTATTCTGACAAAACTTTGAGAAAA
This sequence comes from Porites lutea, assembly GCF_958299795.1. Lineage (NCBI taxonomy): Eukaryota > Metazoa > Cnidaria > Anthozoa > Scleractinia > Poritidae > Porites > Porites lutea. The sequence continues at coordinate 3,916,745 of NC_133203.1, forward strand.
AATGCCCCGAAAAACGCTCGTTAATACAAACGAAATGCGCTCATGCCCCCTGGGCATCCTATAATACTCCTTAAATCCAATTAATTCAATATGGCCGCCGCATGGGTAAAAAGGTGTAAAAAGCTCATATACCTGTCTGTACTTCAACTCTATCCCGTTAGCGCTGCCATGGTAAATGTACACAGCACCACAGCCTTCTTCTTGCGGAGCCCCGATAGCAACATCTGTTGGTAAAGATTCAGAGTGTCCACCCGGTTATTGATTGATCTTGATTGAGCCAAGGAAAATGACTGAGGAGCGATGCACAGTGGATGGTTTCAACAAAAGAGTCATGCCATGGTTGGTCAATTAACTCCTGTTGTTATTCAGTGGCACCCAACGAGAATATAGTTCAAAACCACTTAAACATAGCATTGTTAAACGTATTTTGGTATTCAAACGGTAGATATAGGCATATTTTTATTCCCTAAAAGTTTTTCATCTGTTCGGATTTCCTAGCTGAAAGTCTTGTGATCCGAAAATTGTGGGGATCAAAACTTACCTTTTCGAAAATTTCAGCCAGAAAAAAGGCTCCCGAAAATTCTAGGTGACCTTTTTAGGGTAAGAATCAGTTAAAAACGGGCAATTATACCATTTTTTAGGAGAGGAAGGCAAGCAAGAAATTTTACAAAAAATGTTCCGAAAATTCTAGATCTCATATCGTCTTCCGAACAGATATTTTCCGAAAATTGACGTTGGGTGTCCCTGGTTATTGCACGATTAATAACAGCGCGAGTTAAGGGGGGATTACAGTTGAATGTTAGGGGAACTGGGGTTGAATTGAGAATGTAAGAAAGAAGGATAGAAGAGGGTATACACGTAAACCAGTCACAGCCCCCGGGGGGGAGGGGACTCTGCATATGAAAGGGGTGGGGATGCTCGTCGGAAATTTTGAATTAAACCCCTAAAGGAGACCAATCTGGGCGTGGCCCAACCTTTTTGACCCCTAAAAGCGATCATTTTAAACTTTGATTACATGAATCGAGTAAATAAAACGAATTGAAAAATATAATTTAATTTATTAATATTTCTTGGAGTGCAACCCTAAAAGAGACCTTTACGGCTAAATATAATAGTGTTTTGCCCAAAACACCCTAAGCCCTCGTCGCGCATGTCTCGCGCTGCTTCGTTCTTCCGAGTGCGAAAAAAGAAAGCCTGTTTTGCAAGCTGGGGGCAGGGTGAAGAGGCAGGAGCGGATTTAGGGGGAGGGTGCAGCGGGGTGCGCACCCCCTCCCCGCATGAGATGACCTGCGGCTTTCTGATACAACTGGTATTCTGTATAAAAATTTGTTTATGTGACCAGTCAGTTTCGCCATTCGTTAGTGGTGCAACCCCTCCCTAGAAAAATCCTGGATCCCCCTCTGAGCGGTGCGTTTGAATGTTTCCACAATTACCTTGGTATCCATCGATGTTCAGGTCTCCAACAGCAGCAATACAGTGGCCGAAAAGCGCACTGACTTTTCTGTCCCCCTCTAGAAAGCTGTCTTGTAAATTGAGTACACCCTGTGGCCAGGAAAAAAAAGAACAACTAAAATTTCATGTACTGATAGATTAAGGGCCTCTTTACATGGATGTAAGGGACCCCAGGTAGGTAAAGTAACCCGCTTAGGTGAGGTATCCCGCCTGTATAATCTCTCATTTTAATTTGATCACGTTTACATGTTAGGTAGGGTAACCCACCACATGTTACCTCACCTATCTGGGGTCCCCCACCTCCAGGTAAACAGGCACTAAGACTCCACAAGAAATAAACGTTGTTGACGAAGAACGAGGTCAAAATGGCTGCATGATGACCAAATTCTTATTCCGCATTTGCATAAAAACGAGTAAGGCCTGGTTAATGGATAATACCCGCTCAGGTAACCAATCAAAGCAAATGATTCCCTTTATATCCTTCACTAAACATCTGCTCGCAAGGCTTCAGTCACTTGAAAAATTTGACTAAACAAATACTACTTAAAGGGTTAAACGACCTCCAATGGATGTAGCCTAAAAAAGAGCAAAGATGATGAGAATCAATAAAATGATCTCCTCAGGGAAAAGCATGGATCAATCACCAAATTTTCTCAACTACTTCTTTAACCCTTTCACTGCCAAATCTAGCCAAAGGCAAATTTCGACCAAATTTCCACATTTCATTTTGTAAAATTCTGTACAACAAATAGCACCATGTGTGAGTTCAGGCAGACAGCTTTCATTTGAATGGTCACATCATAGGATTTCGTCCAAAGACTCAAAAGTTAGTGTCACCTTACAAAACTCTATCACACACTCTGGCAGTGAAAGGGTTAAGGAAATATATGGGGGAGATCAGTTTGGGGAATTTACATCTGCTTATTGGGGGTTGAAGGCTTAAGGATTTTCATACCGTCAGTCCCTCGCAAAATATAACAAACCTGTCCGTTGTTCAAATAGATGAAGACTCGTCCCTCGTCCTTTACAGTAGTGTAGTACGGAGCGCCCACTAGAATGTCCGTATGCCTGAAGACAAACCAACGTTTGTAGAAATTTTTGTTTTGATTGTTTACGGCCAGGAAGAAATAATGTAACGTGGCCATTCAAATCAGTCAAACCGGTGTTTGGGAACTTTTGGGAGCGGCCAACCGAGCGATTAATATAGATTGACCGTTGAACACTGGTTTGATTAAAGAGGCTGTGTCACGGCAGTCCAGTTCATTTTTTTTAATTTTTCCAATTACTCGCCCTCAGTCGCTATGGAATTTGAAGTAAGCGAAGAAATTACGTGTAAATGACTGAATCAGAGATCCGAGACAAACAAATATGTCTCCTGAGCATTAAGTTGCAAGCAGCAGGGATCAACTTTGAAAAAACTGTTAGGCTGAACAGTTTTCAAAAACCCTAATTTCAATCCATTTCAATCTTCTTAAGTTTCGCCCATCCGTGGAATCTGCTGTTTCTGTTGTGCTATTTTAAACTTCCTTTAATGTTTTTAGCGGTTATTTTTATGTTTGTCTTAATTTAACGGGCATTTTGTAATTACTTAATTTGTCTGAATTTCGTGACACAGCTCCTTTAACACATAAAAAAATGAGGATGATGAGAAAGTGAAATATCTAGATTGATGGATTAAATGATGTTTCCACTTCTTCTGGTGCCAAAAGAAAGGAAGTCAAAGACCACTGATTAATGCCATCAAAAGTGTACTGATCTATTGGTACATCTTGACAAAGTAAACGTTTAAAAGAGGTGAAGACAATAAAAATTAAGACGCAATCCACTAGAAAATTGAGTAATTTTAAATCTCAGTGGACAAAAACCTTGTACCAGAATAATTTAAAGAATATTGCACTCTTTTTTACATTTTTTAGGGCCTAAAGATGTAATTAGTCATCTGTAATGACACCAAAGAAAATTTCTCCTGGGAGTCCGAGAAATGAATGTCAAATTCCCCCAAAATTGTGAAAACACGGGTAAATCTCTGTAAATTTCATATGAGAGACGTAATTTTGTGAAAATTGAAATTCATTTTCTCAGGCTCCCATGGGGAATTTTCTTTGGCGTTATTACAGATGATTTATTACATCTTTAGGTCTTCAAAAATGTAAAAAAGAATGCAATATGTTTTAAATTATTCTGGTACAAGATTTTAGTCCACTGAAAACTAAAATTACTCAATTTCATGAAGGATTCCGTCTTAAACTTGTTGGGGCCTTGGAAGAGGTGTCCGCGACCGCAAAATGGAGGGGTGGCTGCTTAATAAAGATTTGACTTAAAAACCTCTTGGGCAGAACTATCAGAACAAGGCATTTTTGAAAATTACCTTCATATCGTAGTACACTTCAGTTAGCAGGTTATTCCATGCCACGGTGCAACTACTCTAGTTTACATTCCATTCGACTAACAATTTCCAGAAAAATTGAAAAGAGAGCGAATGGAACAGCAATCGGAAATTAGAAAAAATTTCACAAGTGAACTCTTCAATCGTAAATTCAGTTAACATTAGTTAGCCTCATTGCAGAATTGACTGGTCGATAGCTTTTGTTTACCCATCGTTGGAGCAACTGTGACAAAAGGGATCAAGACAGTTAGGGGCAGCTTAATATAAACAAAGGCGATTGCTGGACGAGCCGAAAATGACTTACCTATCGTTGTTAAGATCCACAGCAAGAACGGCACTGCCATAGTAGGTTCCTATCTGTAAAAAAAAAAGAAAGAAAGAAAGAAACAGAGATATTACTCATGGTCAACGACTTACATAGGTTAGGACCAGGCTCCGTGGGGGGGAGGGGGGGGGGAAGAAGGGGGAAGGCGCAAAATGGGATGAACAGCAAAAAAACATCGACGAGCGAAGCGAGCCTAGCGGTGGAATGGAGACTCCACGGATTCCCGTACGGCTCACAGATATTTTTTCGGCGCCACCCCCCGGTTATGTGGGGGAGAGACGATGCAGAACAACACTTCCTGTGCACAAACACTCCTGACCCTCCCCGTAGAGAAGACAATTTCCCACTTGGACCTCCCCCCCCCCCCCCCCCCCGAGTCTCTCACTGTTTTGTCTACTGATGCTCATATACGTGAATTTTTTCTGTACTATCACACAATAAAACCACATTTAGATCACGTACCGGTAATCCCGCAGGCTGAGGCAATACCATTTTCACTGGCAAGGATCTCGCAAAGCTATCATAGGCATAAATGATGACCTGAAAATAAAAATAGAAATGAGGACTTAGTGTAACACAATAGACCTTTTTACCGATACGGCGGCCATATTGAATTAATTCGATTTAAGGAGTACTGTAGGATGCCCAGGAGGCATGAGGACATAACGTTTGTATTTTCGAGCGCTTTTCGGGACGTTTTTTCTTAAAGTTTTCTTAGAATAAGATTGTAATGGCAAAAAGAGCCTTGTGTTCCGTGTCTGGGTCTAATAATGATCGCCTTTTTTCCGAGAAATACACAGTGAAAGATTATATTTCTAATACTAAACTAGAAAAAGGCGATCATTATTACATCTTAACACGGCACAAGGATCTTTTTTCCCATTACAATCTTATTCTAAGAAAACTTTAAGAAAAAATGTCCCAAAAAGCGCTCTAAAATACAAACGAAATGTGCTCATGCACCCTGCATCCTATAATACTCCTATAATACTCCTTAAATCAAATTAATTCAATATGGCCGCCGTATCGGTAAAAAGGTCTATTGCACTAGAGAATTGGTGTGGAAGAGTTGTGAGCTTTGATCTTCTAACGTTGTTGTTGCCCAACGTGGACTAGAAGAAAAAGGATTCAGTAAGGTGCACACAAGCGGTACGTGGTGGCTTCGCCACGGCACGATTTCAGAACAGGGAATTGTCGGTTTTCACTTGACGTCTTTAAAATTCAAACTACAGAACTATCGATGCTACCGAGATTTTACATTCACGATGTATTAGAGCAGCTGAAAACTAATTTTCATACAAATTTTCGCTTCAAAAGGGTTCTTGGTTTTGTGATAGAGGACGCTTGAATTGCTAAGCTTTTGCGTGACGCGGCATTTACATGACGGCCGAGAGAGTTGTCATGTAGATTAAAAAAATGACTTATTTCAAGGAATTTTGCTACGTAAACAGTTTATGTACTAGAAAAAGTATTACTTTAATGCTTATGAGTTCCTCGAAGAATAAATTCACGCTTTTGTAGCTAGCAAAACTCGGTAACAGATGTTTCTGCTGGTTTCCGTCCACCAAGTTGGTGCTCATCCGGATGAGCACCAGCATGGCGTCTCCATACAAATCTCTAAAAATTTGGGTAAAATATTTCTTTGGATATCTCGTATACGAAATATTCCTCTGACCTGAATCTTGGCCACGGTCTTTGCATATTTACCTCCTTTCATTTCCCAGATTCTGGACTTTATCTATTGAACGGTTTTGATTTTTATTTTGATCTATTTTGAATGGCGTGACACTGAAAACCAGCAATACGCGAGTATAATTAAATTCTTTAGATTTTTACCTTCCCCTTCACTTTATCAGCCCTGGGGGAGCCGCCAACATATTCTGAAAGGAATAAGAGAAGAAAAGTAAGACTTCAAAATTTTACTTTTACTCTTGGGTACACAAATTGAACTAACATTACTAATGTCTTCTTCATGCCTTTGAGGCGAAAATTGGCTAAGGCACATCTGTCAGGGAGCTGCAAAACATGGTTATAACTGGAAAAACTTTATTAAAACGTATTCTCCGAGAACAATAGGAAAAGCATGTCTGTGAAGGAAAAATCGTTGACGTTAATTTAAGCTAGGCTTAACAAGTGTAAAAAGCGCCGAAAAAAATCCACAAAGTACACAAATCACAATTAGAGCAAACCTATTCGCCTCCCTCTAGGGTCAGTGAAAGATCCACTAGCCACAGAATAGCCTAAAAAAACATGGAAATAAAAGCATAATATCGAAAATGCTCGAAATTGTGTAATATTCAGTTAACAGTGTGCTTTTTGAGAGTGGGACATCTTGTCTCCAAACTTGATGTCCCTCAGAAAACAATTATCTTTTAACCCTTTCAACCCTAAGAACAAAATCTGAATTCTCATTTGTTGCCCCCATTCATTTCCTACTGAAGTAATGGGGAGAAGTTGATAAAATATCAAGCAAATTCATCTTGTGTAATCATGTCCGTAATTCTCATGACCATTCTGTTTTACAGAGCAGTAATATCACAAGGAGAAATTTGAAGCTGATCACTCTTAAGGCTTAAAGCGTTAAATGGACATTTCGCCCCTTCTAGTTATTAAACTTGAGAAACTCATTCATTATAAGTTGACACGAGCTTTAAAGAGTAGGAAGCTTGGTTCTAATTTGTTCTAAATCATTAAGGCAAACCAGGGGCTTATTACTTCTTTCTGGGTAAACATATTATCCACGCAAGCAAATGAACAGAGAGCTGCAAAGGAATGGTTTTTTTAGAGAGAGAGTGAGTGAACTACAGCAGCAGCGAAGGCTAAACCTTAGCCTGCGTGGCAGACGTTGGAAAGGAAAGGGAAAGGGGGTTTTGCGCTCGAGGAGGGAGGCCCCTCGCGTTTCTCTCACACCTAAAACTCCCTTTCCCTTCCCTTTCAAACGCCTGCCACGCAGGCTAGTTAAACCTTAGCCTGCGAACAGCAGACTTATTCCCGGTCCTCGCTTCTCTCTTTCCGAGACACCGAAAAATAGCTAGCTATTTTCGGAGGGAGGGAAGCGACGACCGGAAATGCGTCTGCCGTTCGCAGGCGCGCGAAACCTTCACGATAAGTGAAAAAGAAGACTGACTGTAAGCCAAGAGGGTTTTTTCGGAATCCATCAGGAAAATGAGTAATATTTATTTTCAGTGGACAAAAAAATGTACCAGAATAATTTAAAGTACATTGCATTCTTTTTCACATTTTTCAAGGGCTAAAGATGTAATTAGTCATCTGCAATAACACCAAAATAAATTTCTCGTGGGAGCCCGAGAAAATAAATGTCAGATTTCACAAAATGAAATTTTACACCTGAAATTTTTAGAATTTACCTCTGTTTTCACAATTCTTGTGTTCGTTCTTTCGTTCATTGATTCATACATCTTCGTAACAGAAACTACTATGAGAGCAAATAGCAAACTATTTGATCTATGATCTACAACAATAAAATTGTTGTAAATTACCCTTTGCAGTTTTCCGCATTCGCGAGATTTACCCAAAAACCTGTCTCCCGTGTGATGCTCAACGTTTTGCCTATGAAAGCTCCTGCCTTCTTGGCGTTCTCATTACCATCATGTATGGCGTGACGGGTAGGTTCCCCTACGAGTCGCTTCGCTAACGTCCGTTTCGTTTACGTCTCAGAGGAGTTGTCTCACGAAATTCAGCCAAATTAGGAAATTACAAAATGCCCGTTAAATTAAGAGAAACATAAAAATATCCGCTTAAAACTTTAAAGGAAGGTTAAAATAACATAACAGAAACAACAGATGTCATGGATGGGCAAAACTGAAGAAGATTGAAAACGGATTGAAATTAGGATTTTTTAAAACTGTTCAGCCTAACAGTTTTTCAAAGTTGATCCCTGCTGCTTGCAACTTCAAAAATAATGCTCAGGAGACATATTTGTTTGTCTCGGATCTCTGAATTTGTCATTTACATGTAATTTCTTTGCTTACTTTAAGTTCCACAGCGATTGAGGGCGAGTAATTGGCAAAATTATACAAAATGAACGGGACTGCCGTGACACAGCCCCTTTAACTTGTCCGCTTAAGAAACGAAACGCACGATACACATGTAGTACACATCGTTCTTTAAGCCATTGATCAGGCGAAAAAAAGTAAGGGAACTGACCTAATAAGTTGGCCAAACAACTTAACAGGTAAGCGAAAAGAACGTTGGCTGAACGACTGTAAATCCATTGAATTAAGACTCACCCATGTAGTTTGAATCATGAAGTTGATCTACCACAGATCTGAAATACTCTTGGTTACTTGGTTCTTTGAAAAACAGTACACCTGAGGAGAAATTCAGAGTGATTAACTCACAATAGTATAACACTTAAACTTATTTCAGCGAGCTCAACCCAGACATACTGAAGACCGGGGGGTGGGGGGGGGGGGGGGTATTCGACCAATGAGCCACTGAGGGTTTGAAACTTGTAACACCTTCGACTTAATTACCCTGTTCAGGACAGGACCAGAGACAAAATTCTCCCCCCCTTTTTTTGGCAATTGCAATAGAGCAAATTTACGTTATAATCATTCCTTTTTGGACCTCGAGTTAGTGTCCTCTTTAGCGAGAGTCCGTAATAGCGGAAATTTATTTCAGTCAAACGTCTGTGATTTGCTTTTACCGGGGATTTAGCTGCTGTCCGTTTTATCGGGGTGTCCGTTATAGCGAGTTGTCCTCAAGGCGAGATTTGACTGTAATTAGGACAGACTCACTGACACACTCACACAAAATTATATACCCTGTTTAGGACAGACTCGCGCAAAATAAATAGTCTGTTTAGAACGGAGGCGACAAAAACCATACCCTTTCCAGCGGCACATCCCCGAAAAGGCCATCAAGATTGTCTAGTTTTTACCGTATTTCTGATCATAAAAACTTCATCCCAAAATATCTCGATACCGCTCTCATAGATTTTGCTTAAACTTCACGAACATCGAGGCAGCTATTGGAGGAAAAAGCTCCCGTAAACGATTTTGGAAGGACAGTTCCCAGTGCCGAGAAATACGGCTGCAAGTAAAATAGATAATGGCGTCAATTCGTTGCTATGACAACTCTGATGTCACTGTAACCCTGACAATAACAAATGTTCTTCTTAATCTGATAAAGCTGTGGTGGTCAGGGTGTTGGTAATGTTTCCACTCTTGTTAATGACGACCTAGCATATGCTCAAACATGGGAGGTATTGACCCTGGAAAACCCCACCGAGCCACCTTAAAAGTTACAAGTACTTGCCCTGCAAGAAATTCTACATGTCCCAGACTAACGGCCGGACGGGACTTTTTTCAAGCCCTGTGATGATGCTTAACTTTGTCATGATTTTCAAATAAATTGTATCTGTCATTGTAATCCAATAAGAAATTTTTTGTATCATCTTCGGTCTTCGGGTATATTAGCCTGCGAAAACATCCGTTTCTCTTCGCTCTTCGCCGCTGGGGACGTTTCGCGCGGAGGAACGTCTGCGACTTAGCCTGCGTAGCTGGCGGTATTGTGTGGGTATTGTGTGGTATTGTGTGGCCGCTCGTGACGGCTCCGCCGTCAAATCTCACTCGACTACTACACAATACCGCCAGCTACGCAGGCTATCTGCGATTCAGCGACAGAAATTTCATCCAGACGACGTAAAATCTGTCCGGAATCCGGTCAGAAGCGCTGGTTGGTCGACAGAGAAGTTACATTGTTTTAGCGATTGTTTACGAATGACAGTCTTGACAGACAAAAGACAAAAGGCCACAGAGATCAAATGTAAATGTGAAGAATCTCTGACAAAACAGTCAACATTTGTGGATTATAGTCTTCTCTAGAAGAAGTATTTGAGTTTTGCTGGAGCTCTTTAGCAGGTGAACACAACACTTTACCAAAATCGACCAGAGGATACATAAAATTGGACCAATTTATATTTGAAACCCCATGACTACCGGATTTATTATGTAAACATTGATTTGCGTCATCAGTAGGGAATTTCTGCCGCTGAGTCGCAGACGTTCCTCCGCGCGAAACGTCCCCAGCTACGAAGAGCGAGGAGAAACTGATGTTTTCGCAGGCTACGGGTATATAAGAAGAAGAAATCGAAGCAGGGAATAAACAGGGACCTTAAGATCCCAGGACGGCGACTGCAGCGAAAACGTCGCTGAAAAAGTGAATTTACGCTCTTTTAATCTTCATCGCGATTACCTCAAGTCACTAACTTTGTCAAATATAGGTGAACCCTCCTAAAGTTGAACTCCTAAGAACCATATCCAAGTTCAGAAAGAGAGAGGAAATTTCGTCGTCGCTTGTGTACTTCCTCTGTAAAACGTGAAATTAGCCATTTTTCTCTCGCAGTCGTGCAGCGACGGCAAAGAAATGTACAAAAATGCTTGATGCACGTGCAAAATTGTTGTCTTGGTTATTAAACCTCTTTTACTTTTTTGAGGTTCTCGTTGCCGTCGCCGTTTTCGGATCTTAAGGTCCCTAATTTTTACTAGGATGACGGCTCGAGTCAAGCCGAAACATATCTTCAAAATGCTGAATTGTGTGTCCAAAAATATATTTTAATTAGCTACCGTAAAATTCCGAAAATAAGCCCCTCCATGTATAAGCCCCTCCAAATATAAGCCCCCCAAACCGGTAACGCGAAAAATCCTCCGTTAAATCGCCCCTCCAAATATAAGCCCCCCGGGGGCTTGTACTTGGAAAATTGCCCTCAAATACAAAGTAAAACAAAGCAAAAACAGTAAATTTACTTCCAGCTATAAGGCTAACTCAATCGATTTTGAAACGCAAATTTCCCTCCGTAGATAAGCCCCTCCGAATATAAGCCCCTCCAAAAATAAGCCCCTAAAAAAGGGCGTTTGAATAATATAAGCCCCGGGGCTTATTTTTGGAATTTTACGGTATCTACATTTGTATTTATCACAGGGAATGAACCAAAGGCTTGCCTTTAAAACTTGTGGCTCCAACGGCGCCGATGAGAAACTCTTGTCCATCATGAGTAGTGTACTCTGCACTGAATCCGGCTTGACAGTAACCAAAGTTTTTGTTACCTTTTTGCTCTAAAAATGGAATTTTATACGGTTAGGTTTACGGTTATCGCGCTACCAAGAAGTCGACTCGCCACCAATGAATAGCTCTGAAATAATTGACAAGGTTTTAAAACCTAGGATTACTTAACCTAAGATTTTCGTCAAGCTTATTCAAATTTAAAGTCGATCCAAATTCAAATGTGCCGATCCTAATAGATCATTCCTTACGTCGTAAGCTCTTGTTAATGCAAATAACAATAATTAATAAATACACGTATAGGTTCTGTGAATGTAAACTTTGACATTTGAGAGATTACAAAACTGGCAGAAACGTTTCACAACCACTAGTCATTTCTTTGAAATATAAAAATAAAGTAACGGTTAAGAAATTTCCGTTCATGAAGGTTCAAAACAATGTTATGCTAATTTCTATTCCTGGTGGCGATTTCATTGGTGGAGAGATAGTTTGGTGGCGAGATGACCAGATATCGATGGTCAATAGAAACATTAAGTTCGTTCACACCCAGAGTAAATGATGGAGCCGTGGAAGGTAGCTCTAACTTTTGAGTCTGTGGATGAAATCCTAAGGTGTTACCATTCAAATGAAACCTCTTCAGCAGTACTTTCACATGGTACTATTTATTTAGTATGTAGTTCTAACTTTTGAGTCTGTGGATGAAATCCTAAGGTGTTACCATTCAAATGAAACCTCTTCAGCAGTACTTTCACATGGTACTATCTATTTAGTATGTTTTTCTAACTTTTGAGTCTGTGGATGAAATCCTATGCAATTACCATTCAAATAAAACCTCTTCAGCAGTACTTTCACATGGCACTATTATTTTATTTAGTATGTCTTTCTAACTTCTGAGTATGTAGATGAAATACTATGAAGTGATGAATGGGTTAACTGACTTGGGGTAGGCAACCGTTAATTTAAGGATCAGCGTTAAGCACTTTTAGAGTTCAACACTCATTTACAATAGTTAGAGTTTCTTTTTCTGTGAGTCTTACTGCTTTTCAATTTTTGTTGTTGTTGTTGTTGTTGCTGTTTTTGCGTGGCTTGCACTGTGTCCTTACTACATTTGGACCTTCTATCATGTAAAAATTATGTACAGCACAGCATTTGAAGCAAGAGTGTTTTAACCTTTTAAGCTCGCCTGCACTCCTTAACGCTTATTACTAATCTAGAACTTATTTTGCAGTTACCAGTTTCACAGGGACTAAATATCTCTTTTGGTGTAGCTCCATAAAGGTCACTCTCAAGCCCAAAACATTGTCCAAGAGGCCAGTAGTCATTTATTGTTTGAGATGAAACTGTTCGTAAAGCGTACCTGGGAGCACAAGCCTAGGTAAAAAAGGTACAGGTTAGAAGTTATGATAATTTTTGATACTTCCTACTACAGTTTGCAACAATGTTGATTACTCTTGGGGCTTAAACAGGTATTAAAGTCATCACCAATTGATGAGCTTGAGAACTGGGGCCTAAAAGGTTAGTGGGGGAGGCCAGATGCGAAAAATAAGGTAAGGAGGTAACCAGGCAACCCTGGAAGCGGGAACCACCACTGCCAGGAGCCGCTAACTGGCACCGTCACACTGAGAAAATACTCAGTGGAAAACATACTTACCAAGTGACATACTTACGTGCGCACCCACACATGACAGCAGGGAGGGAAGAAGGAATCCGCAAAGATTTGCCAACACAAAGCAAAAGTGATCCGTAACGATCAGCAAAAAAAGCTTGCAAAATAATGCAAAGGATAGCAGCCCTGAAAACCCCAAATGAGCCACCCTGCATGTCACGCATGCTAATACAGGACCACCACTGGCTTTGGCTCGAGGTTAACTCAGCCTCAATAAAAATTTAGCCACATAAATAAAATGTCTGATGTTAAATCCATTGTCAAAATCTTATCTGTACCACTTTGCTCCTTAATTTACTTGTCTATTTCTACTAGTATAGCATACTAGTAGCATAGTCCCTGACAAGATCAAAATTGCAAGAGTTATTCCTGTTTATAAAAGTGACAATCATTCACTATTTTGTAATTATAGGCCAAATTTTGCCTTGTTTCTCTAATTTTTTTCAAAACGTAGTTTATAATAGGCTAATTGATTTTATTGAGAAACAGATTATTTTATTTTCACATAAGTATGGTTTTAGATCTCAACATTTTACCAGTTTAGCTCTCATTCAGCTTATTGATGAGATCTTGTCTAACGAGAGAAAAGAGTACTGTGCTGGCATTTTCTTACATTTGTCTAAAGCTTTTGACACAGTTAACCATGTAACTTGAACACTATGGTATAAGAGGTCTTGGTCTTAAAACAGTACGTTGAATGTAACAGCGTGGCCTCCGAGTATAAGAGAGTTAAATGTGGTGTCCCACAGGGGTCATTCCTAGGCTTTTTACTTTTTTTTGTATATTGATAACATTCAGCTTTCATCAAGTTTCCTTAAGTTAGTACTATTTGCTGACAACTCCAATGTCCTTTTCTCAAATGCTGATCTCATCACAAGATATCTTAAACTGTGAACTTGAGAAAGTTTCTAATTGGTTGATGGCCAATAAACTCGCAGTTAAAGGGACAGGTTCACGGTTCTGTACATGCTCATTGATTAAATTACTTTTTTCAATTTATTATTAATTCTATAGGTTAATAATCCCACTTACATGTATCTTAGCAATCTCAGAGTGTATTTCAAAGTAGAACTGTATTTCAGAGTAACCTGAAGTAGGATGGAGGAGTACTAAAATTGCGGAAAAAATTAGTGGATTATGCCAACACTACCAATGTTAAATTTTTTATTCCATGGTTGATGAATCTACAGTTATTTGCACATAAGTTGATCAAGTGACTCCCAGGGGAGTGTGCAAATTGGTTCTTTGACAACATTATGACATGATCATTCTGCTTGCATAGACAATACAGCATGTCCCCGCAGAAAACAGTTTTTTGATTAATGAGCATGCACGGAACAGTGAAACCTTCCCTTAAACGTTAAGAAACCTTACTTATCCTGTACTTATCCTGTATCCCTGAAGTCAAGGAAAATTGGAAATGACTATACCTGGTCACAACCTCATTTCAACCAGAAATGGTTGGAAAAGTATCCTATTGGGAACTTCATCCATGTCAACCAAAACTGGCTTTGGTTGAAAGGGTTGGCCGCAGAGGAGGTTGGATAGCAGTTTGCAAAGATTCACAGGAGCAATTTGGATCGAGGAAAACCATCTTGCAATAGACCGTGAGATGAAAATTCAAAACATAGTTTTAGCTCAATTATTTCACATTTTTCCTCATTTTCCATCATCGATTCGTCAAGAATTTCCTTTGCTGGTTTACCTGGACCCTCGTGATTGTATTGATGCAAGAATCTTCAAGGTGAGTTGATTTTTAAGGATTATTTTCATCGTGCTTTGCTCGACAATCCAAAATGGCTGCTCTTTTAGGTTTTTTTGAGTGATACATTTGAAATGGGACTCTTTCGCATTTCTTTGTCTCAACTGGTCTTCTTTTCACAAAACTTTGAAGAAAAAATATTGATCTTCAACTTTGTATGGTCCCCCCCCCCCCCCCCCCCCATCGCCCCTGCTACAGTTTCTGAGTTATTTTCCATTTAAAGCATGTTAAGTGCAGAGGTAAATGATGCGACGTGTGACACTTAACCACACTTCAGTCGGCCTCATGTGGGAAAACATTCTCACTGTAAATCGACACTATGATTCTTATTTGTGCTCTAATATGTTTTTCACTTTGGTTTTTGTAATATTGAGTACAGTTTATTGTTTTTCCACGTAGATTAACCGTGTCACCGCTCAAAGCAGGATTACGTTGTGAGCTATCTTTTGGGAGCATATCTTACCACGTTTCATTTCTCATAAGGATACAATAATAACATTAAGTTAGTGTGAAAGTACACCCTCTTTGTTTCTTGATCATGTGAAGCTTTTTTTGTTTGAGACATTGGAGGAAAGTGCTAATCAATTGTGTTTTGTGATTTCTTTTCTTTCTAGATTAACAAGCACAGGGCCAGAGAAAAATCCTGAACAAAAGATAACTGAATTATTGTTTGATACAATAATATTGCTCCTGAGATTTGGTGAGTTGTGCATATTTTTACATTTTATGAAGTAAAACTGTTACGAAGGAGAATTAAAAATGTCAGCTTTTAAATGAAGTAAAAGAAAAGAATCAAAGTAGTTGTTCTCCTACCCTATAAAGTACCAAACTAAATCTTTGACTGCATGCCTGACTGACATTTTTGTAGCAGAGATCAAATTAATTGAGTTTGAGTTATTTTATTCTAACTTCCAGATTACTTACTAAAAGACCATGAAATTTAATTAGATCTGTTACTCTCCTGGGTATTTATATATTACAGGCTTTTGTACATGTCCCCTTACCTTCTGGGTAGGCTTCTCTGTTGGCAAATGAAATTTTTATCTCTTACTTAGTGTTCACATAGAATTGCAATTTTTGGGAGAAAACAAATAAAAGTTATTTTCCTGTACTTTTCCTGACCGAATAAAAGAAGCTATCAGTAAAACATCTGTATTCCGAGTGGGACTTGACTCTCTCAGTGAGCATTTACTGGCAGTTTGGTTTGCATGTAACTTGTATTATTTAGTATTGAGAGCAACAAGTAGGCATACCACAGATTTTCAAGTCCTGGCTAACCTAAGTATCCATTATTACTTTGTATAGATAAACTGAAAGATATTATCATAGACAGTGAGGCGGAGGGGGCTGGGAGAGCTTTAGCCTTAGCCTCCCTCTCCTAAGCTTCTCCAGTCAGTCAGCCCCTCCACTTAAAAATGTTCCACTATCAATGATTATTGAAGAAACTAGTAAGGTGTTAAGTGCATGTCTGTGCTTCGGCTGAACTGATTTTATGCTGGTCAACAGGTGCAGTTCTTTGAAAGTTGTCTCAGTTGTCTAAGTTCACCATCATTCGAATTCTTCATTGGCCAGTTGAATGTGTATTCGCAATAACTGTCGCTGTCTGGGAAAGGTGAATGAACATAGTTGATACAGCTGGCTTTGTTTGCAAGGTGTCTTAAATCCCGCTAACTTTCGACGCTGCTAAAAAAAGATGTTTTAAAGGCACCTCATTCACTTAGCCATGAGAAATTTATAAAATGATTGATAAGATAAACCTTTCGTGTGAAAATACTATGAATTCTAGAACAATGTTGTGGCTTAAATCTGCAAAAAGATGTGGATCATGGAGATCCGTCTAGCTCAACAGTTTTCTTGTAACTGAACTCCTTGATAATTTACCCCATGATCCTTTGCGAACTGCTGTCCAACCTCCTCTAGGTTAGCCCCAAAAGAACATGACCAAAGAGTTCTTTTTGTACCTCCTGACAAATGATTTTAGGTCACCAAAAGGCAACTTTGAATAAAGGTGAGTTTGAAGCATGCTCATTACAACATCTTTTACCATTTATGTTACATTGTCCATACCATTGCTTTGCCATTCTTGCCGGTGCTAGTTACCACTGCTCCTAGCCACATACCCTCCTTCTCTTCTGATTTATACCTAGAGTTGCCAATGTCTATCTCAGCTGCCGCTAAAAATGATCACAAAGAAGAAATGTAAAAAAAACAAAAACAAGAACAAACTCACACTTTCCCCTGAAATTATAGAGCTTTAGCACCAATGACGAAAACATCACTTTTAAAATGAATTCACAGTTTTTCAAACTATGTACATCATGTTTATTCCAATTCAGTGAAAATGTCACATGTAGGGGAAATTCCCTAGAGTTGATTTCTTGGGGACCGCACTCAAGTTAAGAAAGAGAAAGAAAAATTTGTTGTCGCTTGTTTATGTCCTCCATAAAACATGAAACTAGGTATTTTCACGTCATAGTCATGCAGTGATGGCAAAGAAATGTACAAAAAAGCATGATGCTTGTGCAAAACTGTTGTTTTGCTTCATAAGCCTATTACTTTTTGAGCTATTTTGAAAAAATAGCTCATATGTCAGTGGTTTGAGCGTATGTATATTTGTGCCTTTGTATCTTTGTATGTTCAGATGTTTGTTGCAGGGGCCAATAAGGTTGAAGGTACTATGTGTTGATGCATAGGTACCAATTATTAGATTTTGGCATCTACTACGACATTCACTCGGCTTAAGGTCAAACAAGGGCACTTTAAGACCACCATCTTGATTCTTCACATTTTTTTGTCTTTTATTACGGCTAAAGGTGTTTAGAAGCATAACACTGAAATATCTTTATGATTCAAATGCTGAGTACAGTGAATGTGGGTGCTGCTTCAAGACATTTCCGACCTAATTCAGCTATCGTGAATGGTATAACACATATATTTCATAATTTGAGTTCTGTTTCACCAGCTTCAAGGTAGAGTGGAAAAGATCATATCTTTTTCAAAGTTGCTCCAATGAAACAATAATTGAAATCTAGATATGGACTTTAATTCTGGAGTATGTGACCTATATAGTTTAAATTGTGGTTTTAGAAGTCTGAAAGGCAAAGCAAGTATTGGTAATCCTGTAAACAAGAATTATTCTCTGAGGCCCTGGCAGGGTAAATTCCGACAAGCGACATGGCCCAAAAAGTAGCGACAATGCGTAAAATGAAATCGCAACAAGAGACAACCTTCCTCGCCCAAATTGTGACAGTGACGGCAAAGCCGACAATAAGCGACAACCATTTATAAACACCGACACGAGACGTTTTAAAATTCAGACTTGTGACATGGGACCCCCCCTTGGCAGGGCCTCTTCTCTCGCTTACAAAGTTCAACTGACCTTTTTCGTGCTAGCCAAAAAAAAAAGAATTAGGAGAACAACATGAAACACGCTGGCTGCTGAAAAGTCATTATAGTTCTTGAAACATATTTTATTTAGTAAAGATGCGTCACTCAAGTAGAAACAGTAATGTCAGAGAATTAAATGAGAAGAAGCTAGTTGACAAAATAATTACATATTGCTTTATTGAGTGGCATAACATGATGTGATTAGAAATACATTTCGGCAGTTTGATGATTTTCTTGGAAGGAAATCAAATGTTAGGCTATAAACCTTGACATTGCATTAAGCATAATTTAATTATTGTAGACATTGTAAAGCTGAGGTAATTTCGAACAATCATTTGAGCAAATTTTGTAGCAAACAATTTGCATTATTTTACGTATCAACTGTAAAACGGACAAAGTCCAACACCTTCATGTGCAAATTGTGTGCATGAGTTATTCTAATAATCCTTTTTTACTGGATTACTGTGTGATAGCTCGAATTCCCTCATGTACGGACCACGCTAGGGGCAAATTCCAACACTTTCATGTGCAAACGTGTGACTGTATATCTCATGCAGACTTGCTTTTCACAGTAGTTTTGTAACTAGTGCTTTAAGTGAAGGCTCTTTTCTTTTAAGAATCAACAAGAATCGCCAAAAGGCGATTTTTAACTGGGCTGCCAAGGGGCTATTTTTTCTGAGGGGAGGGGGCGACTATAAACACTCAGGCTCCCATAAAACCTTGTCGGCAACCATTGCATGCGACAGAACCTCATGTGAGACTGAAACATAAACTCATTCAGAACATTGTACCCTTTTGAAAGACTTTCGTAACCAAAAAAAAGAGTACCATTTTTAAGTGGGGGCTGTATAATAACTTTTAAATTCCACCATTATGAATAAAAATAGACAAGGTAGCCATTAATTCTAAGCAGGAAACAATTTGCATTATTTCCACGTACCCCTCCCCTAATCCCTCTGTGCCCCAAATATTGCATGTCAGTATAACGTGAACTAATTTGACGTAACTGGAAATTCCAAAAATTGTTGTCGTTCTACGAGTATAATGAGCTTATTTACACTAGACAGAAATATTGTATTGTATGAAAACCAGAAGTATACTAAAACAGACAGTTAACTGCCCATTGATCCCGCCTGATCCAGGGGCCTCACTGACTGCACGGAGACTTTACTGCGCTTTTCACAAACATGCGAACTCTAAAGTTCAAAAGCCACCTTCACAATTGTGTTTATCGCTGCCATCAATCATAATTACGATCACAAGCAACGAACCTTGAAACAGAGAACACACAAAACGGATCGAAATCCACAAATCACAAACCATGACCTTTTGAACCCGTGAAGTAAAGTTTTGTTTCCTAAGAGGTCCGTTAAGATGATTAACAGCAGCGAAAAACGCAATCGTCGGTTGGCTTCTGAACTTCAGCATTCGCATGTTTGTGAAAAGTGCGATCCTAATTTGCGGTCCACAGTCTACAAGAAAACGCACTATTTTTTCCACAAGAAGAAAAATATTCAGTTTTAAGATTTTCCTCATGGTATTTTTCTCTAACTTAAAGGATTAAAATCCTTTGCATTTTGAGACCTAAAAAAGTTTAAAGATTTCTCGCTCGCATGTTGCGTTCACCAGCACGCACTTCAAACAATGTAAATAGATGAAACGATCGATAACATATTTTTTACCTGATACCGATGCAAATTAAAAATTCGCTCCAGTTCTGTTTGTCTCACCCAAGACGAACTTTTCTTCATGGAAGATAACTATGCCGCTTTATAACTCGTCCGAAGTTTTTGTGCCAGCTAAACAATATGGAAACACTATTCACAGTGACTCCTTGGATATTAAAAAGACTGAACGTTACGCACTATTATGCCTTTGTTTACTTCTCATTACATCTTCAAGCGAAGTCTCTCTTTTCAAGCGATTCATCTCAATGCACAATAATTGACCCTTATATTAGTTAAAACCCTATGGTTCATTTATATTAATGCTGTTTTTGCCCCTCACATTCACTGGGTTCGTTCGTATTCAAAACACCTTTACGAAAATAAAGGTCGTATAAGTCATGTGTGTTATGTTTCGAGATAAATGGATTATACGCTTTTTTAAGTTTCCATTTTGCGGTGACTTCAGTTAACATCTTCATAAAATGGTAAAAGAAGTATCAAGAAACATCACGAGAGCTGAAAACTTTCAAAGGCATGTTTCTGAAACTCGCTAATGCTGACATCAATATAGCGTGCTTGCTGAATGGGCGAAAACACAGAATTGTGATCACAAGATCATGTACAAATTTAATGATAAAAGCTTAGCAAGATACAAATACAAACAAAAGCAAACCCCCTGAAACCTCGACGTGGGCTACACTTGCATGCTCTACTCAGTCACCAAACCAGGGGGGGGGGGGTAAGCTACTTCCCATACATTCTCTTAAATGAAATCCAAACGATGTTCTGACAACTTGCAAAGCTATCAGCAAAGGCCTTGCCAGCGGATTTGTGTAGTGATCATGCGCATTACGTAAAAATCCATGGATCAACGGTCTTGAGAAGAAACAAAAACATGGCGATCGAAGGCGGGACTGTTTCTCACGATTATATTTTGGTAATTCGCAAATTTATTGATTTTATGTCCCTTTTCAGACATAGTGTGTGGTTTTCTTTTTCTGTTAAACAATTTCCCTCTGCAGAGTTTGGAATATGCAACATATAGCTCGATCCGTACAGCTGATAAGAACCGCCGAAGAGCTAGAGTTGAGCTATCAAGCAGTGTTTTGCTGCAAACCTTAGGAAAGTTAAAGTCGCTTCAAGGTGCAGAGCTTTCAGTAGTAGTTGTGATTTGTTTATTAGGATCGTTTTGAATTTTAACTTTGGATTCAAGGTGTTGACTGATCGTAATAAACGAAGTGAAATGTTATGAAGTGTGAATGTTTATTCAGTTACGATTGTAGAGCTGTAAGCTCATATTTATAAAGCTCTCTGAATTACTTGCTTCCGATAAATTTGACACTTTCTCCAGTAATTTTTATCAGCATCAAGTTATCCTTACCCGGCAAAAACGATGTAACCTATAAATCGATCGAGCGCCTTGTTGTTCGTTAAGATCTAACACGGTTTCCCCCGCAATTTCAGTACTGAAAGACAAATACGATATGAAAGAAAAACAAAGATGCATGATATTATTTTTTCCAATTTTTATTTTTTCAGTAAACATTTCTGATTTCCTCTGCCGGTCGCTTCTTGCTTCTAAAAAGTCTAAAAATATTTACTGTGGGAAAAGTACTGCAATTTTCCACTGACCACCACGCAGGGTGACCGCTTTGCAAGTTGTGAGAACATCGTTTCTCGGTCCCAGACCTCGTCTCTTCCCCCCCCCCTGCACCAAACCTTGTCAGTAACAGCTCCTATTTTCCTCAAGTCGCTCTCTGTGAAGCTCCCGGATGGGATGTCCCGGTGAAGCTTTAAACTTGTGCATTGTGTGCGAAATTCTCAGAGTCCCTATTTTTGTCCGTGTCTTCTTTATCCTCAGTATCCGAAATTTAGACCTCCAAAGTGGCGTGTGTTGCATTAAATAGAAGAAAATATTGAAAGGAAAAGCCAGTCTTCTAACATGGCAAAGTTGTCACGTCCCCCGCTCATGGACGTGCATCGTGCCATTCATCGGCAACTGAGTTGTTCGCTTCACTGACTACAAAGGCTTACAATCAAGTCTTCAGCCATAGTGTCGTCAACTGGTGAAATACCTTGCTCATAAATTGTGCTTCTTAATTGCTCATGTACTACATCGATCGATAATTCTCTCTTTGAGTTCACGAAGCGGCCACGGCATTCCAAACCTGACGCTCACAGTCATCTTTTAGTGTGAACCTACCGTGGACAGCGTGTCGGTTTGAACGCGACGCGAGCATTTCTCTGAATTTCCCAGCGCCAACATCATCTAACTGACTTAAACTCGAACAATAAAAAATTATAGAGTGACTCCCATGATCGAATCGCTTCGAACAACGCAAATAGCGTTCTTCAGGTTCGCAACGCTTTGTGGGTTTTTAAGGGGGAGCGCAGACGAGGTACAAAAAGTATCCGTGCAAGGCACCGTGCAAGAGAAACTCATATGAAACCATTTGTGAGAACATCGTTTCTTGGTACCAGACCCTCGTGTCTTCCCTCCCCCGGGAGGCCGTTTTTCGCCGCAGACGACCGAAAGCCCATTTTATGACTGGGCGCACAGGCAGCCCAGTAATAACTTACAACACTTTTAGAATCAAGTCATCAGAGTTAAAGACTGGTTCATTAAGGTGATTCCCTAGTAAAAGAACCTAACATAGAATGTAGATGAAACTTGGTACACTGATGTAACAAGTCAAGAGGATGATAAAAAAGTAATAAAAAGTGGGGGTCACCGTGCTTGTTTTGATGTCACAATGCTGACAAATACGGCTATTTAGGACCCTTTGGCAAAAACCGTGCGCAGCCCAAAACTAGATAAAAAGGAGAGATTTTTTCTATGATGCATGTGGTATCGCACAGAATTTGACTTTAATGTATTGTTTATCCACTTACGTATCAGAAAAATGCCTTTTAATGCCCCTGTTTTTACTTTACGCTCCAAAGCAGAATTAAACTGGACACACGCTATTCGACCCATGATAGCTCAATCTGTACAATTTAGTAAAATTGCCAAAAAACTGAACATAGATTTGTGCCAATTTTTTTCTCATCGAAAGGAAGCACTGTGCTTATTAAAATCATGAAATAAAAAATGGGGGTGCAGTAGAGCTGCAGAAAGTGCGCATCAAATGCATTTTCTCCAATTTTTGAGAGAGGACTGGGGCGAGTTTCAAAAGAGAATGTATGTAAAAGAGGGAAGAAAGTATTTAAAAATCCGTTTTTACAGAATTTACATCGAGATATCACATTTAGGACTCAATGTGATAAAGAAAGCGTTTAAATGAAAATCAAAGTGAGTATGCACAATTTAAACATCCACTATCGAGGTTCTCCGTGAGGAAGTCGAACACAGCAACACGCGTACTACTTACGTTATGCACATTCCCAACACTTTGAGTCTCACCTCGGCAAGAAACAACCGGAAGCAAAAATTCCAATAGCACTTCTCTTCAGTCAACTTCATTTTAATAATGTTACTTCACATGCTCTCTTTTACGGCGGCCATCTTGTTATGCACAGTAAGAGATGCGCAGTGCAAAACTAGGGAATCACCTTAAGTAATTTTGCACGTGACAACCTCGTGAATAATGATAACACTAAATTTCATAGACCAGATGTTGTGTGATCTAGGGAATCTTCAGGTAAAAAAAAACAAAGGCTGAGACCAAGAGGACAAGGTGGTATCTAGCGCAAACACTATATTTTCTAAGGAGACACAGAAACCACCAAAGACAGTGATTTTGTTACAAATAGTTTTGGTGAGTCCCAGTCCAGAACCAATGAGTCCCAGTCCAGAACCAATGAGTCCCAGTAAAAATAAAAAAGAGTCCGAAATTGAAAATGCTTAGGTCTTTATGTAACCAGACAGCTAATCTGAAGACAGACAGCTCCAAAACTCTGTATTGCAGTATACTGAAATTAAAATTTAGTACTTCTTTTTAAAAGCGCAACAAAGGCTAAAAGAAATATGCATCATTAAACAACTGCCATAATAACTGCCACAGAAATTAC
The DNA here is from genome assembly GCF_958299795.1 of Porites lutea. Classification (NCBI taxonomy): domain Eukaryota; kingdom Metazoa; phylum Cnidaria; class Anthozoa; order Scleractinia; family Poritidae; genus Porites; species Porites lutea. The sequence continues at coordinate 3,940,427 of NC_133203.1, forward strand.
ATGAATGGGATATTTCTACAAATACACATGTTATTCAATCGATCAATCTTTGAATTGTTTTGCGTCTTTGGGGATTTCTATGCGTCAGGGACGCAGGACACAGAGGTAACAAAATCACTGCAAAGAGGAGGTGAAAACCAGGGGAAAGACATACCAGAAATGGGAATTAAGATAAATGCTCTGGTTTTTCCTTGCGAAAGACAGTAACCACCTAGAAATGGTGTTCCAAAACAAGAGCATGGGGTACAGACAGTTAAAGAAAGCATAGGTGGGTACACTGTGGAATAAGATTTTTACTGGGATGCTTTGTTCAAATTGACATCCTTTTTAATTGGGTTACCTGTCGCTTATATAATGAGCTCTCTCCATCTAAAAACAACAAAATGGTGGATGGATCACCTTGAAGGCATTGCATTCTTACATGTGTATCCCGCCTATGTGAAAGCTCATTTGACTTTTGATGAGGGGTCATTTCCAGATAAAAACATAGGCACGTTAAACGTGCATGAGCTATTTTGAATGCTTCAGTGTAACCTTACGAAGTGTGATGAATCTACCTTTTTTGTCTTAAATGTAGACTGGATTTTTGAGCGAAATTGGGTATTGCAGTACATAAAAGAAAACGCGAAATGCCGGCTCAGCAGCGTCGATCCTCATGCTGTATATTCACTTTCCTCTGTCTTTCCCTGTTACATTTGGTGCAAGTTAAACAAATTGTTAAAGTTAAATAAATATCTACTCACCAAACGTTGATTAGACGGAAAACTCTAAGGTTTCCTTGGAGTTTCTTAAGCCAAAATGTGACTCATCAAATTCGAGTAGTCAAGACATACCAGGATTTTTATCATTGTGGTAGATGATTGCATCGTCACAATTCACGAGGTTTTCACGTGCCATTCTTCTCAGTGAAACAGTCTTTAACTTTAAAGTCTTGATTTCTTCATGTTTTAAAAGCTATTGCTTTTAAAAGACAAGAGCCTTTTTTAAGGCATTGGTTGCAAAACGAAACAGGTCTTCATACGTTCAAGCGAGTTGACATCATTATTGTGAAAAGCCAATCTGCATGAGATGTACAGTCACACAACTGGCACGTGAAAGTGTTGGACTTTGCCACCTTTCTTTGTTTGTACGTGAGGGAATTCGAGTTATCACACAGTAATCTAGTAAACAGAATTATACAAATAACTCATGCACACAATTTGCACGTGAAGATGTTGATCTTCTTCAGAACAAAAAAAGGTCTGTTGAACTTTGTAAGCGAGAGAATAATATTTCTAAAGCTTGTTTACAGGATTAACAATACTTGGTACAGCTTTCAAAAAAATAAGCTGCCTTTCAAACCTGTAAAACCACATTTTATAGGCGACATACTTTCGAATTAAAGTCCATATCTAAAAATCAATTATTGCTTCACTGGAAGAGCTTTGAAAATATACGATCTTTTATACTCTACCTTGAAGCAGGTGAAACACAACTTATAAATACGTGCGTCAGTACCGTTAGCGATAGCCGAATTCGGTCAGAAATGTCTTGAAGTAGCATCCACACTAAAATATGAACCCTTAAACAGCTGCATCACTGTATACAGCATTTGAATCATGAAGATATTTAATATAATGTTTCCAAACACCTGTAGCCGTAACAAAAGACAAAAAAATTGTGAAGAATTAAGATGGCGGTCTCAAAGTGCCCTTGTTCTAATAAAGTTCTACACTTACGTGTTTTATCAATTATAATTTCGTCACATGGTTTGTCTCCAGGGTATTGACATCTGAATGCTGCTCCATACCTTACAAGAGTTTCACCTCCAGTTCTAGCAGTAACATTACTTTTTGGAGCTCCAACTAGTACCCTGTAGGAGAAAATTATACACTTCAATCAGCATTCATGAAAAAAGATAAATCAGTGACGAAGGGAAGTTGCAAGCCTAACACTTTCCATTTATTTAATTATTTATTTCTTTAAGGTTTATTTATTTATTTATTTATATTTTTTCTTCAAACATGTAACTGAGAGAAGAGCATCAAAATAGCCACCCATCCAAGCGAACCAACAATGGTTTCTGAAACACCTAGAAACCAGTGTTTTGGACTCTGTATCAAGATAACAATAATAATAATTTCCATTATTTACCCATGGCACTTATTTTATAGCACTAATGCTAATGGTGCCAAGAAAAGACCTGAAACAAAATCTCAATCAAACTTAACAAGGGTAAGAATCCCAACCGACCGGGGGCAATATTCTTTAAATTATTCTGGTACAAGATTTTTTCCCACTGAAAATTAAAATTACTCAATTTCCTGATGGATTCCGTCTTAAATACTGGCAGTAACCCTGTGACTGACTGGCATCCAATCCAGGGGTGAAAACGAAATATTCCTAGTCATTTCATAACGAGGTTAAGTTCTGGCCCGAAAAGCCCCCTCCCCCTCCTCCCTAATGAGTAAAATGAATGGTTAGGGACATGCATAACCACCACCTTCCCTTCCCCCACCCAACTGATTCCCCTATCATGTTAAATGACGTAAATTCACTTTCAAGAAGGTTTACATAGCGCAGTGCCTCAATAACGGGAATGTTCTCAACCCTTTAAGCCCTTAGAGTGATCAGCGTCAAATTTCTCCTTGTAATATCAGTGCTTTACAAAACAGAGTGGTCATGAGAATTAAATACATGATCACACAAGATGAATCTAATTGATACTTCAACAAATTCTCCCCACTTCTTCTATTGAAAACGTATAGGGATAACAAATGAGAATTTGAATTGTGATGTTAGGGTTTAAAGGGTTAAAAAAGAGTCAAGTCTCGCTTGCTTGGAGATCAGATAAGAAATGATGAGGCAATTAATTCTTCATGAAACCGGATTTACTCGCTAAAAGTTTTTCACTTCCTTCTTTATTGATGGTCAAGTATTCTTCACGATATTTACTTTCTGCATCGTATTTGATGATGATTGAGAATGCATGTAAGACACGAAAATCACTTCGAGAGAAATTACATCATTGCCAGGGACTTAAAACATGATGAACATGGCGCAACATTTCAATCATCACTGAAAATAAACCACATGCTCATCACAAGACTCATTTTTATAGCCTCACCATCAAAGTTTTCATTGAAGTAATCACTTGTTCCAAAGTAATCAATGCTTTCAAACAATAGAATTTGTGGACCGACCCGTTCAGGAAGAGCTCTATATCTTTCGCATCAATCCTTCTTATGTAAGATTTCTTCACAAAATAAAGCATGGCACTGTGACACGTCACAATTCTTATCCCCAGTTTCCTCAGTCTACACTAGGAACGCCTGGGACCACGAGCCCCTTTCGGCACAGACACACCCAAAAAACAAGAAACGCTTGCATTTTCTGAGTCTCGCAGCTAAAGCAAATGAGACTAATAATGATGTCAATACCAGCATTTCTGGGGTCTCTTCATGTTTATCCAGTTGTTTATCCAAGTGTTAAAGTAGTTGCCTTAAATGGCACTACTCGCTTCTGTCAGCACTAAGAAACGACCTTTATGGACATTAGCAGACGGGGCCCAGTTAATGTTCAAATGCCGGTTAGCACTAACCCGGCATTAAATTTTAACTTGGGATTCTTTTTCTTTTTATCAAAAGCACTCTCTCATATAATTTTCTCTATTCTTTTCAGAGTATCCAATCATCAAATTGTTGGTAAAGAGAATGAAACTGAATTTGCTTTTCAAGCTCTCATATCTGAGTTCAAATTTCGCACTAACTCTGGGTTATCTTAACCCAGCTTCGAACAACCCAGCCCACACATATTGCACTGAATGCCAACTACCCCTTTAACAGAGATTTTGATAATGATGTCAATACCACCATTTCTAGGGTCTCTTCATGTTTATCCAGGTTTTTATCCAAGTGTAACAGTTGCCCTAAATGGCCTTCGCTTCTATCAACAATAAGAAACGACCTTTAATTTATGGACATTAGCAGAGAGATGTAATTACACTGTTTGCCAACTACTCTTTTGACACGGAGATTTTGAAACCGATGCGAATATGAAATATTTTTTCAGCATTTAATGCATTTCAGCAGACATTTTTGGGATTCCTAAACCATTTCATTTCCCCGTTCATTTCGTATAAACGTGTCTGACAGTTTTAATAAGTGTGCCGCCCAAATATTAGGCTCATGTGTTTTGTTAACCGTTAAAAATGTAAAGTTATCGTATTACGGATATCAAGGAATGAATATTTAGTATATACGGCTTATCAAAATGATTTGTTATACTCCACAGTAAAGTAAAGTTAGGCAATTAAATAACAGAGAAAAATAAATATTCTTTGAAGCCGCTTTAGTACAGAGGGTTGGCTCAACTGGACCGGATCATACTCTACAATCACGCACGTTATGCTTTATAACAAGTCATAAAATGTTAGTACATACAACTTTCACTTACCAGTACAAGCTTCCTTGTGAGTGAAGAGCTACAGAATATCCAAAATATTCACTACCCTGAGGTCCAGAGAAGATAACAGGTTTCTTAATATCGATATTAAAGCCATAGATAACCAGAGATTGAAGGAAACAACAAGCCACTATGCGACATAAAAGGTCAAACTCCATGTTGTTGGTTTTGCTTGAAGTATTTGTAAACCTGATCAAGTGTTTCCCGATGTGACCACGATAACTAGCCAAATTATTTCGGCGGCAGTCCTCTGTAATAAAACTATTAACTGCTGTGATCTGACCAGGCTTGTCTTGTACCAAGTTCTTTCCTTAACAGGTCGAGGTCTCTCTTTCGCCTGGTTACAGTGTGCGCAATTTTCCGTTGTTAGGTTGTTCCAGCCCTTCCCTTGCGAAAGCACAAAATAAGAATGACCTTTTCAAGTCAATGACGTCTAAACTGCTAATAGTCTCAAAAAGAGCAACCGGAACTCCTCTACGTTCCTCCGCAAAAACATAGCACGTTTCACGAACCTTCCCAGGATTCACTTAGAACTAACAGACTCCTCCCGGCTCCACCCCTATCGAATGGGTAACGCCATCAGCCAAATGGAATGCCTTACAAATGCATGTGTCATCGTGACGTTATAACTCGATGCATGATTTAGCCTGGAGGAGGGGACGTCTGCGTCTGTACACAGGCTAGTTGACGTTTAGAAAGGTTAGGTTTATGAGTACGGACAGGAGAGAATAATTTTTGGTACGGGTATCCAACAGTTTCCGAAACCAAAATAAAAACCTCCTTAGTCTACATGAAAGTGAAGGTCTCAACCGTAAACTGACGTAAACCGTTGCTATTTGCTTTTAGCGTATCAGTAAATAAATGATAATGAGTTTGAAAGCAAGACTCTTCCTGACTAAGTTCCAGTTTAGATGGCGTGCTTTTCATGAGCCGAACCTAATTCGAATTAAGACCGACCCAAATTATTTGGACCGGCTGAATTGATTCAGACGCCGATCTTACGGTAATTCCAGCAGAACTAAATTCAGAAGGAGAAAAATGCTCATTTCGCTCAAACTGCTCAGTAATTTATGCATTAGGTTAGGTAAATGAAAAGTTCGGCGTCTGAGTCAAAGCCGTTCCAAAGACGCTCCAAAGGCCAAATTTCCGGCCGGGCTAAGCTAAAAGAACGGCTGAGCCGTTCCAAATTGAAACAGGCGTTCCTAATTGATTCAGACGCCGAACTATTCATTCGGCTCATGAAAAGTTCGGCGTCAGAACCCGGCCTAAGGATTCACTTAGTCATGGCTACAACAAATATATGGATCAGTCGTTAGCCCTTGAATTCCTCAGTAAGAGTGACCGACATCAATTTTCTCCTAATGACAAGAATAATAACAAAATTATCAGCAACGGGAAATACTTTGATCTTTTGTTGAATATACAGGTCAGTGGAGAGAATTTCTCTTGTGGATACATGTATTAAAAATAGACTGAATCAATCAATAAAGCTTTATTAACGGTATCACTTCATTAAAAATGCTCTTCCAGTGAGCCGTTTACATAACAAAATTTTCAGAGAAACTACATTAATGCTAAAATATATCTATGTATTAAGAAAATCTATCCTATAATTAATTACACAAAAATCAATCAACCTTAAAGGTACATTAAATAACTAAAATAAAATTCTATCTCAACTCCCTCAAGGCAATCCCTGGTTCAAGACAAAGATAGGGCAGACTTGAAAGAGTTGAGATTTATCTCGTCTTTCAGCACATTTTCTAGGCCATTCCACATGACTGCTCCCCTATAGCTAAAGGCCGTATTAGCAGCTTCAGTACGGGGCCTTGGTACAAAAACAGGGGCGGATCTAGGGGGAGGGTGCTGGGGGTGCGTACCTCCCCCTGAGATGACCTTTGGTTTTCTAATACAACTGGTATTCTGCAAAAAAAAAATGTGGGTTATTGGTGTTGAAGTAGAGCAAGAGACGAGTGCACCCCCTCCTGAAAAAAATCCTGGATCCGCCCCTGAAAAATGTTGTTTGAGGCACCTCGCACGTTGTAGGAATGAACCCCAGAGGTTGGTTTAAACATGTTCTTTAAACTCTCAGGGTAAAGGTTATTTCGAGATTTAAAAACACTTATTGCGAGCTGTTTAGAGCGTCTTTGCTCAAGGGTATCCCATCTCAAGTCTTGGAGGATATCCGCAGATCTTGTATTATAATCACTAAATGTTACTGAATGACGAGTTTTAGGGCGTGACAAGATTTTTAAGGTACAAATGTTGGTAAACTTTCTTTAAAAAAAAATCTCTTTTAAAGTAACAAGGTGGCAGAGGTGGGGGGAGGGCACACTTCTTTCCCTCTTTCTGGCCTCTCCACCCCTCTGAGTAGATCAGAGTCTTCATACTTGTTCTTGCGCTGTCAGCAAAATGAACATTAATCCTTGAGAGCAGCTTTAAATTTAAAGGGACTAGTTGCGGAGAGTTTCTCAGGAAAATGTCGCGCGTAGGTGCGTGAATAGCCTACCCCGCGGGCGTTTTTAGGGGTTGTGGGGAGGGAAGAAAGACGATCTCCCCTAAAAACGCCTGCGGGGGGGAGGCTAGTGCGTGAAGAGTCAGAAAATAATTATTTTACTAAAGTGTAGCCTCCCCTGCAGACATTCACACGAGCAAAAATTAAGGAATATTATGCGTTAATATCCTCATAGTATCTTTATGGGAGAGCAAGAGAGGATGACAGGACTTTTTAATCTGAAAGAAAAAGACTTGAAAACTAATGCATTTAAGCAATGAAGCTTATTCGGGAGTTATTGTTTTGTTATATCTGAAGAGCATTTACAAATAGCTCTGCGGTGAAGTACAACGTTCAAAGAAAGTTATTATTTTTTTTCTCTTTATTGATTGCCCGAGACAGGTGTTTTCTATGATTGAGGGATAAGTACATTTATTGCCTGACTTGCTCTTATCTTGCTTGGCCCTTGACCAAATACAAGAGAGGCATTATCCTCTCTTGCCGAATTCCATCAAAGAATGACAGGGTAAAAATACTGCCTCTCTCACAGCTTTGAGGAAGACGTCAATCGTGTTGTTACAAGTGATTCTGTGCTGCCAGCACTCCTAGACACGTTTTTAAGTCATTGAAGAAAACGAAAATGAAGCTTACATCACGAAGTCTTTGTAAATTTTAATTACCTTTCTGCGGGTGAATAATTTTCTCTCGTTTATTAATGAATTGATGCCAAATTGCAGCGAATGCAAAATAAAAGTCTTTTTTTGTAGTCTTGAAATAGTATATTGTATTTAGAAGAAACTCATAAAACTGTAACAAGAGCTTTTATATCAATAAAGAATTTACTCCCAGCTCATTTTATGAACAGACAGTAAAAAGTTTCGAATTCTTTTGTCCTATAGGCTTTTCGGTTATCTAGAGCAGAATGCAGTCCTTAAAAATTGTAAATGTTTTTTTTTTTTAATGAAAAAAGAAAAAAAAAATGACGAAGAACGGCATGAGACCATATGACTAACAGCTTGAATGATACAGAATTCGCTGTAATTATTCTTTTTAACTGCCAACATTTCGGTTAAGTTAAGAACCCTCTTTTGTCCCAAAAGTGAAATGTTTTATGAAATTCTCACAGACTCATTCAACGGTATACGAATCAATACGGGCGATAATTTTCATCGTCTGAACGAATTTCACCAAGGCATGTTCAGTTGCTTGCTTCCCAGTTTACAGCTGTGGTTTGCCACTTCAACCTGTCGCTGGCCGCAAAGCAAGCAACATCCGGAAAGACCCCTGGAGGGGTGCGGGAGATAAGGACGAAGGGGAGAGGGGTGGGCGAGTTGGCCCTCTTGACGCTGTGAGGGGCAGGGTTTTACAGCAGTTTAGTAGTTTAATCAGGAGATAGAAAATGCATTTACATTGGCGGAGCTAAACGTAGTGACAGTGACGGAGAATGTAAATACTTTCCTATTGGTATGAACGCACGTGAGCCGCTGTGGCATTAAATGACTGTTGTTAGGTATACAGCTGTTTCGAGAAAGGTTGTCGGAAAAAGTGCGCGCGACAATCCCAAAAGGTGTTGTGGGTGGTTTTTAGTTATCTGTTTTTCAAAGAAATTTCAAAGAATGGCAAGAAAGGCCAACTACGTATGTTTGCGAGTGCTAAAGAAAGCAACAAAAGTAGGTTCGAGAGCTACAGTGTCAAGAACAAGTGTATCGATCGTATCCCATATTACCTTTCGGATTGTCGCGTGCACAGTTTCTGCCACAACCTTTCTCGAAATAGCTGTATAAGATTTTGACAGTTGTAATGTATTCATCTCAGCTCTCAAACTATCAAATTTTATTTTTATATCTTACTTTATTCATCAATTGATTGGTTTTTTACGTTCAACCCCCAGGGGTTGTGCGACCGCATCTGTTGGGGAATACGTTCCCAATTTTTTCCCATTGGGTTTTTGGGTTTTCGTATCAGGCACGATAGGGATACATTTGATTTTAGTCAAGACCACGTGACCAAGAATCAGCCAATGGCAGTCCCTGTTTAGTTGAGTGAAAGTCTAGGAATATAACAATATTAATATTGATAATGATGATGATGATGATGCTGAGGATGATAATGATAATATTAATAATGATGTTTATAATGATGATAATGATAATATTGACAATGATGATGATGATGATGATGATAGTGATGATGATGATAATATTGACAATGATGATGATGATGATGCTGAGGATGATAATGATAATATTAATAATGATGTTTATAATGATGATAATGATAATATTGACAATGATGATGATGATGATGATGATGATGATAGTGATGATGATGATAATATTGACAATGATGATGATGATGATGCTGAGGATGATAATGATAATATTCATAATGATGTTTATAATGATGATAATGATAATATTGACAATGATGATGATGATGATGATGATGATGATGATAGTGATGATGATGATAATATTGACAATGATGATGATGATGATGCTGAGGATGATAATGATAATATTAATAATGATGTTTATAATGATGATAATGATAATATTGACAATGATGATGATGATGATGATGATGATGATGATGATGATGATAGTGATGATGATGATAATATTGACAATGATGATGATGATGATGCTGAGGATGATAATGATAATATTCATAATGATGTTTATGATGATGATAATGATAATATTGACAATGATGATGATGATGATGATGATAGTGATGATGATAATGATAATGATAATATTGACAATGATGATGAGGATGAGGATGATGATGATAATGACAATAATGATGATGATGATAATAAATCCCATTTTTTATGAATTTATGGATGCAGTCTAGGTTGAACAGAAACAAGTTACTCTTACAAAGAAAAACATATACAGTCTTTATTGAGCTGGCACATAATGCCTAGAGGGAACAAATTATAAGACATTTAAAAGTTTGTGTCTTGTTTAGCAGCCACATTTCTGCATTTAAATGTCAATAAAATAGGCATTTGATCTGCTTTGTAGTTTCAGTATCTTGTTCAACGCTGCTTTTTGGGCAAATTGTTTGTAGCCATAAGACCCATAGCTCCCACAGTGATGACGCAGCCAATCCCAACTGACCAAAACAGAAATCTGCAATTGAAGACCTTTGTCACAATGTAGAAATTTAAATGCCAAAGTGTAGACCTCACTCATAATGGCAATGATAATTAGCCTTTCTGACCTCATTAGCGTGTGAAAAAAAAAATTCTTACTTTCAAACAAGGCTAGAAAGGCTAATTATCAAACATATAAAAGAATATATCAATAGGCTGCCATCATGGAAGAGGTATATATGTAAACACAGTAAGCTCAGTTCCATTTGTTAATAACCTGTAGTGGTTTGTATCTGTTTTTCTTCCACTTCAAGGAGATAAACCCTTTGAAATTTTCAAATTCATTCAACACCTTTCCTGCTTTACTTTTAGGTTAGCCTGATACACAAAGAAATTTGATTGATAAGAAATTTTGAATTTTGATTGGCAGAAAAGCTGGAGTCAAAGTGCCCCCTTCAGGAATCCTTTAGAATCATGGAAATTTTGGGGAGCAAAAAATATTCTTGGTCCTGTCCCTTTGAAGCCTCCCACGCAGGTGTTTTTAGGGGAGCTCGTTTTTCATCCCTCCCCACAAACGCCTGCTCAACTGAAGACAACATTCCTTTCCAATGCTTAGCCAATCACATTGTACTTTCCAAATTCTTACCACGCAAATAAAACAATGGGAAAGGAATGTTGTTTTTGGCTGAACAGGCGTTTGTGAGGAGGGATGAAAAACGAGCTCCCCTAAAAACACCTGCGTGGGACGGCGAGTCCCTTTGATGCATGTGTAGGCCCTTAAGGGGGTCATGTGACCCTTCTCAAGCCAAAGTCATGGGATGCAACCCTAAAAATACCACAGATAGAATGAGCACAAAAAATTTACTGGCACTGCCAATTTCAGATTTTAAGATACTTTAATTTGTGCATGAGTGGTTTGAATAATGGAAATAATAAAAATACAATATTATAAATGTACCAATGGGAAAAGCTTTTGGACCATACGCTTTGCTGTCTAACCGGCAATCTTTCCCCTACAAACTGAGAAAAACTAAAAAAAGTGTAAAACCTAAGTCTTAGCCTATGTGTCAGTCACCTCAAAATAATTATTGGCCTAAGAACTATTATTAGTCATTCTCATGCTTTTTATATCTCGGTAAAAAAAAAATTATTGTTTAATCAGTATCCCATATTTTTAACATGTGGCCGTGAGAAGGGCATACCAAGAAGGCTTGAATGTATGACAAATTACCTGGTCATAGGAATTCCATATCTGCCTTTCATATATACTGGCAATCCATCCTTCTTCTGCAACAAATAAACAAAAACCCTGCAGTTGTAAAATATTGCCCATACAAATGAGACAACCATTGAAATAACTGCCACATGAAAGAAGCTTAAGCTACATTTTTCAAGGCACCGTTTTCAACCATCTTTCTAGCCAGTTCCAGACATTCAGAAAGAGAGCAGGAAAAAAAATAAAGGAAGAGAGGGAGAGGGAGAGAGGAGGGAACACCTGTGAGATTAGCTTTCAAAAGGTCATTCCAACTATTTTGTTGGTTAGTAATCCTACCTTAGTTTTGAGACTTAAGTCTTAAAGCCTTAAAAGTTGTCAATCAAGCAATGAATGACAATGGTTTGTTGGCTAGTAATCCGACCTTAGTTTTAAGACCTTAGTCTTAAAGTCTTAAAAGTTATCAATCAAGCAGTGGGTGACAGACTGCACTGTGTACTAAATATTTTTTTAAAATATGTATGTATATTCAGGAAAAATCTTTTATCTTTGATTTGTGCAAATGAACACATCCTTTAACTTTAAAGATGAAAGAACTGGAAAGTAACACTCATACTTTCTCTGCTGGTAATTTTCAGTCAGAGATCATTGACCAGCTGCTGTCAAATGACAATAATATTCAGGGATGTCACTAACATTATTTTCAAGTTGCCCGGTAAATACATCAATCTTTCGTTTGTGTAAATGCTCCCTTTAAAATACAGCATAGGATGAAGAAGTTCGGATATGAAGGCCAAAAAGTCATCCTACATTATGATTATGTTTATATAGTAATTTACAAACCCCTTCATTTGTTTACGTCACTAATATTATTCTAAGCTTATGAGTCAGAGCTTAAAAAAGAAAACACACGGTAAAAGTTGACTTAACGAAGTAACTTTGGCAGTAACCTGACTTTTCTCAGGGCTAAATTATCCCACCGCATATAATTTATTGATCAAAAGCTCAGATTCACAAAACAGGCTACGTAATTCAAGAATCAACGTTCCATCACTAACTGATGATAGTGACAGCGTACGATCGATCAAGGTGTTTCCAAAATTATAATCATCACATATCACGTATTATTAAACGACCACCTTGACTGACCTGGAACTGCTCCTGGAAAAATTTGACCTTATTAGTGTCCGAGACAGCTTCTGTTAGGAGATCTTCGCGTACCCTGGCCCGATAATCTTTTCTCAAATTTTCCATTTTCAGACTTTGGAAACCGGCCGGTTGGATAGAAAACAAGATGGCCGCAATATTGCCCGCGAGGACCTGGGCTAGAATACCAGACCCCTCGCGGTAAGGCAAACGACAAACACTTGAAGAACCAAGAGGCTTACAGAGGAAAAAAATAACAGATTTCCATTTTTGGACATTTTAGGGTGTTTAAAAATCCCAAATTTGGCAAAGTGAGACAAGTCCCGACCAGGGAATTTCCAACCAGGTTCCCTGGATGGGACTTGTCTCACTCTTCCAAATTTGGGATTTTTGTGGGTATTCTTTAAATACCCTAAAGTATATGCAAAAATGGGAATCTGTTATTTTTTCTTGTGATAATGGCTCTTGAAAGAACTTGAAAAAGTTTACAAGAACAACAACAACAACAACAAAAACTCGTTACCTCATTGTAACCAACAACTACAGATGATTATAAGAAAATGTATAAGACATAAAGAAAGTAAGGCTGCTCGTTGGTCGCCCTAATTTTATCAGGTGAAGTGCACGGAGAAACAAAGTTAATTTTTGTGAAATAAAGAGTGTGTGTTTCGTTCTTTAGGCGACGATGAGACGAAACAAGCGGTATAAATGTCAGGAGCCCACAACTGCTCTTGTAAATGTGCAATATATCTCGCTCTTTAACCCTTGGTTAACAACGAAACAAGCGCGATAAATGAGCAATATATCTCGTTCTATAATATTTGATCAGAAGAGACAAGCGCGGCAAATGGTAACAGGCCGGGATACAAGGATCTCGTTGAGCATGATAAAATTTCGAGCCACATAACACAGCATCTCGGGCGACTAGACTAAACATTTTGCGCGATTTAACTCTGATTTCGGGCGACTTGACCGTAAATAAAAATTAGCCGAGCGTTTGACTTTGTCTGTTTGTTCTCCCTTGGTTAAAAAATGCCTGTTATGCTAACTAGAAAAAAATGTACACAAAATGCATGTCATCCGTTTTGGTCATCACATTTGTCTTCTTTTTTTGTTAGAATCTTGCAAACGAAAATATAAGTTATCTCTTGCAATTGTTTACTACAGAAAACTTCTTGTCGTATATTATGGGTACCCTGCTATTACGAGCTCTCGCAATTAAGGAGACAAACTCGCCGTCGAGAAGGTGTCTGCGATTAAGCCGAATGATAAAGAGTAATGATAGCCTGTGTGGCACTGTCGCAAGCGTCGAAAGGGGTAAAGGGTGACTCGGGAAAATGGGAGAGGAATTGGGGAGGGAGGAGAAGGGACTCTATTTTCGTTTTGCGCTTTTTGTCCCCTCCCCCTTCCCCTTTGCGCCGGTGATACGGGATAGGAGTTGACTGGGTAGAGGAGAACTGGGATGGGCTTAACAAGGCTTGTTAAGGCATCGATGTTTATTGCAATCTAATGAGGAAAATCGATTAACTGCATGAAAGTATTTTCATTAATTTCTATGAAACCCACTGTAAACCTGAAAATGACACTTCCTGTTTTTGTACTTACTAGGTTTGTCTCCGACTTTTTGGAAAATTTGCTCACTTTCTCTTCCTTTGAGAACCCTGTACGCACAACAGACAGCGACGCGATCATGTTTATATTCACACATAAAGCGTTCTTTTTATTTTCAAATGTTACAGAGTGCGACTCAACAAAAAATTCTTAAAGCATAAATAGACTTCACTGAAGCTTTTTAGCTTTACTGTACAAAGCATCAACTACTTTTCCCATCTCGTGGATCAATTCCAACGTGCTCTCGTACGTTTTATCGACTGGTGTTTCGTCAAACACAACCAACACTCCAGAACCCTGATCCAGAATGCCTAGAAAAGAAAAACATGCATTACTTAAACTGTTCATTCTAATCAATCAAGTTTAATTCAAATGGATTTCATGCTAATCTCACTCATAAGTCAACTGTCAGCTTAACTGACAGACGACCAATAACATCGCGACGTAATTGACCAATCAGATCAATGAACAGGGAATAATACCATCAACTGACGTGATACAACTCACTTTGACTCTGAAGATGACTACCGCACAGGTTGTCGAAACGTCAGTCACTGTCAACAACAACAGTCTTATTCAAGACTATGTTCACCCGGACGATCAAACTCAACCTACTTTAGAATATTAATGTTTATTTAGTAGTTTACGTCAGTTGTATCTAGTATTTTATATTCGATATCTGTTACGTCAGTTGTGAGGTTCTTACATCGAGGTAAAGCCGATAAAATAGCAAAAAACACCAAAAAAAGTTTTGTCAAACTTCAGAGGACAAAGGTTATCAGACTAGTATTTTGATGTTTCCTTCAGTTTCAAGAGTTTTGTACTCCTTTTGAGGATTGGTTTATTAACTTACCATGAAGTTTCTTATCAAGAATCATTTGAGAAAGCTTCTTTTCCACTACATTCTGTAAAAGAAAAACAAACAAACAAAACGAAATCTAAGTGGCTGTGATTTTTTTGCTAAGTGTCAACCTGTAATTAACTTTTCTATATGTACCCAGAGCACAAATAATAAACACTTAATGAGCGGTCCTGAGGGAAACAGTTAATTTTTGTTTCCCGTGGGACCACTCTTTAAGTGATTTGTTATATAGCTGAAGATTTTGAAGCTGGAAATTCAGTAAACGTCGCTGTAACGGCGGTCGTCGGTCAACATTCGCGAGTAACAGTGCTCTGTTACCCTCTGACGTCATAGATTTTTTTTGCAATGTTGCCAACTCAGGGATTTTGGCGAGAAACAGTTTCATTGTTAGAGGTTATGTGACCTCGAAGTAACCAGTGAGAGCGCGTGCTGTTGGGAAGAAATTTCCAGCTATATAACAAAGATTGATATTGATTGATATTGTTGGCCTTTAAGTATGACTGCCATCAAACAAGATTTGTACCTCTTCGGTCAAATGCTTCCGTTTTTGCCCTACTTATTTGACCGCAAAACAGCCTGTATTTTTGCGTAGGTCAAGAAGCAGGAGGGGTCAAACAAAGGTCGGGGAGTGAGGGTGAGAACAAAGTGCGAGACCGGGCAGAGAAGAGACGGAAACCGGTCGTTTCGCCTACGGTCTGTTCTCCTACGTCTGATATGTCAGTTTGCCTGCGTGGGCGAAAATCTCATGCAGGCGCCTTGAAAGCGATTTTGTGGGAAAAAATCCCCAACTATTAGAAATGTATAATTATTTTTGCGCGCACTTAATTTCGAGAAAAGAGAAAATGTGAGTGAAGAAAAAATTACACGAAATGCACAAAGTTCGTTTAGATGGATTCTAGCCTGTTCCAGGCGTTCAGATAGTGGGGGGCAGGGCGAAGTAAAAAGGAGCGCGAAAAAATAAAAGCGAGGGAGGAAGAGAGGTAAGAGACCCCCTCTCTCCCCAGTCCCCCTCTACTTTTCATCGCTTTCTTTACTCCGCACCGCTCTCCACTATCTGAACGCTTGGAACAGGCTAGATGGATTCTCAAGGTCGACACCAAAGGAGCGTGGGCTCATTACCCGAACAGCGGCTGGTAATCGAGCCTATGGTAGATACTTCATGTATGATTCCTATAGTGTTCCGATATATAGATTCTTACAGTGCAGTCTTTCTTCTTTGTGTATGAAGTACCTACCCGAGCCTATTAAATACGGCAAAAACATTTTTCGCGGGTATTTAGGGTCCCTTAATCCACAGGGGTTTTTTTTGTTTTTGTTACAGGAAACAAGGAAACTAACTACCAACAGGGTCCGAAATTAACTTTTTAATAGGGGCGCCAACTGGCGATCAAGTATAAATTTTTGGTCGCCAGAGGGCAAATTGTGGTCGCCAAAAATTCTTCCTCCCTTTTTTTCAAATAAAAGTTAAACACGAATAAAAAATGCATGGTATGGGCGTTTTTATGCTCAAAAAATTGCACTACTTTCGCTCTCGATACCAGAAAGCAACCGTACGTGTACGAGTGAAGTCTTATTTTTTCCACAAATTACTTTTTGGAGATATAAAGCTATCTAACCTAGAACATAGGAACAGAAAGCTGTCTGCCCATGACTGCACTGATCATATCAAAACTCTATTTTCTTCCGATAACTACCACGAAACACGAAACATAAACACGAGTCAAGCTTGAGTCAAGCCGCCTTGTTGCTCGTACCAGGCCACAACTGTGCCACATTACTCGTACCAGTCCACAAAGTACATAACGTACTTACCGTATTTCAGCTTTCGCCTTGGAAACGTTCAACTCGTATTGATCGTAGCTCTTGTGGAGGTATTATTACAACAAGATTCGTTTCACTTTTAATTAAAAAATATCAGCAGGACAAAGAGGAAGACACCTGTTGGCAAATAGCTTCGAGGTTTCAATTCTTAATCAGTTTCTCCGAAGGTTAAAGTCCACAATAACAACCAGCTTTACAAGTCGCTAGCTGGCGACCAGCTATGAAATTCTGGTCGCCAGGACTAAATTTTTAGTCGCATTGGCGACCAGGAAGGCGCAATTTCGGACCCTGACCAACTAACTATAGCTTTTATTTGTGGATGGAAAATTGGTTCCTATATAACCATACGGTACAGATTATATTTACCAGTGGTAGATCAATGAGTTTGGCCACGTGGTCAATCTGAAATGAAATAATACACAGTTATGACACCTAAAATATAACAGTTCCTGCTTTCTTCTATTGACTGTTTTTGTCCGCAATCATTGAAATGATATGAGTTCTAAGCAATTGAAAATTGTTTCTTATCAAGTAAAAGTGTCAAGCCTTCCATTTACTTGTAGATGCAATCAGCTAATTTTCCCTTGTGATGCCGCAAAGAAAGTACCAGGCGCATAACTTTCCCGCCAATTATGCAGACTAACTGTTAAGTATATGCTGTACCAGGGGGGGGGTAAGCTACTTCCCATACATTCCCTTAAATGAAATCCAAACGATGTTCTCACAACTTGCAAAGCGATCAGCAAAGGTCTTGCCAGCGGATTTGTGTACTGATCATGCGCATTACGTCAAAAACCATAGATCAACGGTCTTGAGAAACAAAATCATGGCGATCGAAGGCGGGACTGTTTCTCACGATTATATTTTGGTAATTCGCAAATTTATTGATTTTATGTCGCTCTTCAGACATAGTGTGTGGTGTTCTTTTTCTGTTAAACAATTTCCCTCTGCAGAGTTTGGAATATGCAACTTATAGCTCGATCCGTACAGCTGATAAGAACCGTCGAAGAGCTAGAGTTGAGCTATCAAGCAGTGTTTTGCTGCAAACCTTAGGAAAGTTAAAGTCGCTTCAAGGTACAGAGCTTTCAGTAGTAGTTGTGATTTGTTTATTAGGATCGTTTTGAATTTTAACTTTGGATTCAAGGTGCTGACTGATCGTAATAAACGAAGTGAAATGTTATGAAGTGTGAATGTTTATTCAGTTATGATTGTAGAGCTGTAAGCTCATATTTATAAAGCTCTCTGAATTACTTGCTTCCGATAAATTTGACACTCTCCAGTAATTTTTATCAGCATCAAGTTATCCTTACCCGGCAAAAACGATGTAACCTATAAATCGATCGAGCGCATTGTTGTTGGTTAAGATCTAACACGGTTTCCCCCGCAATTTCAGTACCGAAAGACAAATACGATATGAAAGAAAAACAAAGATGCATGATATTATTTTTTTTCAATTTTTATTTTTTCAGTAAGCATTTCTGATTTCCTCTGCCGGTCGCTTCTTGCTTCTAAAAAGTCTAAAAATATTTACTGTGGGAAAAGTACTGCAATTTTCCGCTGACCACCACGCGGGGTGACCGCTTTGCAAGTTGTGAGGACGTCGTTTCTCGGTCCCAGACCTCGTCTCTTCCCCCCCCCCCTGTGCTGTACCATTAATTGAATTGTTGCGTTTGGATAGGAAAGAGTTTTGTACCTGAACTCGAGCGAATGGTTCTATAATTCTGCTGAGGTTCTGTTCCAACAGATTGTCATACAGTGCATCTAAGTGGGTCTACAAGAAAGAGAAGGAAAGTAAAAGTTTAGAAGATGATCAAGATGAAAGAAAAAAAAAACAAGAGTCAAATAGTCAACTCAAACTTAACTGGAAAAAGTAAATAAAGGTGTAAACAGCACAAAAAATAGGCTACCGTAGTTTTAAAAAAATGTTAAAATTCACACTTGGCTCTGAGGATGACCGTTAGGAAACAGAGAAATCATATTAAGATTCAAGGCTGAATAATTCATTTCTTTTGCTGTACTCCTCCCAGCCCCAGAACCAAGTATGGATTTTGATAATTTGAGCTGATCTATTAGCAGGTGAACCTTGATGAGGGAGTGGGAAGAGGGAAATCGTGTCGCCCCTCCCCTCCCCTCCACAGTCCCTCACTCGGCTAGCCTCGTTCTTAGCACTAACGCCATTATTCACCTTTTTAGCCTCACTTAGGGCACTTTCCAAAAGTCTGAATTGGCTGGACTGGTCATTTTCAAACTGAAAGAGTAGTTCTATCTTGAATTTCTGGCTGAAAAGTACTGATTAATAGTGGAACTCTCTTTATAACTGCATTAGTCCAGCCAGCCATTTCTGACAATGGTAAGCGCCACTTAAACTCATAATCAAACCTTTAAAAAGGTACAGCACAATAACATTGAAATAAAACATAATCCTGCATTCATGGCACACACATACCCTTATAATAGGATCCTCAGTAAGCTCCTGTTTGAAAGTGCTGAGAGCCTTTGGCAAAGAAAAACAAATACTGATTGTGAAGCATTGAAATAGGAACAACTGCTTGTAATAATAAAACGTTAGTTGATACATATTACAATATATTTTAGTGACTGAGGGTGCTTACCATTTACAAAAAGTCTCCAGAAAAACCGGCCAGGAAGTAAAATGAAACATGACTATTTTAAGTCGTTCCAGTGGGAAATTTCTTGGAGTAATATAACATCTGAAGAGATAGTCCTGTTTCGAATGTTCATAAGGAAATTCACATTCCATTTCTTCAAAGCATTCTTTGATACCAGTTTTAGTCCTTTGTGCCCATTTTCTGACAAATGGAACGCTCTGTACAAATGGCAAATGCGATTTTGGGACGAAATTTAGCGGCCCTGACTTTTGATTACCATTTGCCCAAACCGTGAACCAACCAGTTTGCCCATGTAAATGGCAAATGACCTTTGACAAAATTTCTTTGGCTTATCAACATGACCAGCATCAGTCTTAAAAATTATTTTGAGCCTTGCATAGAAGCATTTGATGTAGTTGCATCTACAGTAGCTATTCTTAATACATAACACTACCTGTTGGAACTCTGATAGGGACCTATTGTGGCTTGCATTGGCAATACTCTTCATTGCAATCAACTGAAAAATGAACATAAAATTAATTTAAAAACCAGTTATTTTTCTTACATTTGCATGAATCCACAAAGTGTGCTATGAAACTTTGAGCCACAAAAACTGAAAAACATGCTGTTTCCTCAACAGACTTTTCTGAAACATTGCAAATGCTGTTGGTTGCAGTATATTATTAACACATAAAAATGTGATTGCTCTGTAGATAGCCTGCGTAGCTGGTGGTATTGTGTGGGTGCGAGATTAAAGTTTTGGCGGCGGAGCCATGTTCCAAAAAAAGGGAGTAGGGACGAGGCGGTTGAAATACCGCCTTGTGACGGCTCCGCCGTCAAATCACACTAGACTATATTACAACGGCTACGCCGCCAAATCTCACTCAACTACTACACAATACCGCCAGCTACGCAGGCTACTCTGTAGATTAAGTGGACTTTTCACTCAGGGATGTAGCTGAGGAAAGGCTAGGCAGGCTTTTTAATTAGTCAAGGCAGCTTTTTTACTCAACTCTTTTAAAATTACCTCATGTCTTTGCTTTCCAGAGCAATTTGAGCTGGTGGTAAGGTCTTTTTTGGCTGGCGAAATTAGCCGGCAGCCTGCTCTTAGTAACATCCCTGTTCACTGATAGTCATTGTAATATTTCACTGACAATGTATCAATGTTAAACAGAGCAGGATTAATATTTTGCTTACCTGTGCTCCTGAATATCTCAGTGCCAATTTCCCGCTGATTATTGATTGAACATCATCAGGGCTGAAAAAAGGACAACCAAACATAAATAAATAAATAATATTTAAAAAATTTAAAATTGGACAAAAATAAAGCAAACATCTTCATCTGGTTATGTATTATCTATGTATAGTTGATGAAAAGCACTTAAAAAAGTAATTAAATTTTTTGACAAAATAAACATTGGGACAAAATAAAAGAATGCCAATGGAATCTGCCATGGAAATTTCCACACTAGAGAATATTTCCCTAAGATTTCATGCAAGTAGAAAATCAGAAACACCTTTGATGGATTTCAGATTGAGATAGATCTTGGTGATACCATATTCTAACCAACCTGTTAAGCATGATCTTGCACAGAAGCATATATTTTAGTGCTGACACAGCTTTGGGGTTGTCAATGGAGTCATATCCCTGCAAAAATAGAAAAACAAAATGTGCTATTTATCTGACCATTCCTTGCTCAACAGGCAACTTCCGAGTTCCAAAAAACCTTCACTTTCAAAATGAGGCCAAATCCACAACTTTTCTTGTGAAAATGAGTTTTATTTGCATCAGAATAAAAACTCGTTTCCTTATCGAAGGCTGAGCACTTCGCCTTTTTTTGATACAGAAGCCCAGGGGAAACTCGGAAATGGCCCATTAAAAAGCAGTTTTCACTTCTCTAGGAGGCAGGCTTTCAAATCAACAAAGCAATGGACCATTTCCAAGCTCAAAAAAATTCTCACTTCCAAAATGTTGGAGGCGAAGTGCAAAACTCATTTTCATATCAATACCTTCGCATTTGGCCTCGCTTTAAAACAAAAATTAATAATTTATTTTTAGGCAAGGCAATAACATTAACATTTACAGTGTATGTACCTCAAATGCTTCATAGAAGTAAGAATAAGCTGTTTTGAAGTCCTTTTCTTCAGCATGTAAAATACCTGGAGAATAGAAACAAAAAAGTTAAGACTTATATTCACTTTCTAAATTTATAGAAGCAGGGATTAAAATAATGCATTTAGAATCGTAACATTTTACAACCACTATGAGAAATAACCTTATCATACCTGACTGTTGGTCCAATGATGCTTGCAATTTTGGAGGACAGTAAATTCCATTACCTGTTGTTCTTGCTGAAGTAAGGGCAGCTCTATCAGACAAAAAAAGATTTATAGCACCCTCCCGATTTTTGTTAGACTTAAGACTACAGTGTAATTTCCTATGTTTATTGACTAGTGAACAGTTTGATTTTGCCAGACAGGCTTTGAAAAAGGGAACCAGATCTCTTCCAGCTCACTAGATATATGCTCTTTGTCAAGTCTATGTAAGTACTAGTCATTGGCACAACTGTAAGCTACGGGAAGTAGAAGGAAGGAAGCTTGAGAAGTTGTTGATGTGAGAAAAGGATGTGTAAAGATGACCAGCAAAATTCATGCCGGCAACAAAATGATCTTGAGAGGCTGCCATTCTAACCTGGATTTGGGAATGTTGCTCAAGTTGTGATAAACTTTGCTTTCCAATAGTTGTACTTCAACTAGTAATGCCTTGTCATCCAGCTTCTTAAGCTCCTTCAAAAGTTTTGAACCTGAGGAAAGTATGGTGGAATTAAAAAAGATACTTTAGGAATTGACCCTTTAAGTCCCAAGAATGACCAACATCAATTTTCTCCTAACAATATCCATACAAAATCAAGAGAAAAGGTTGTGAGAATTAATAAAATGATCACCTCAGGGAAAATGCTTTGATCTATTATCAAATTCTCCCCCCTAATTTTTTATAGAAATGTATAGAGATCAGTTTGGAGAATTTGTAAGTGGTTGCTGGGGCTTAAAGGGGTTAAAATAGAAACATGAAAAATATTTTCAACTTGATGTTAAAATCTTTCCCTTGTGCATCACAGGGCGTAGATTTTGGGCTATGAACAAAAGAAAATTTGGGCCCCATAAAGCTTAAGAGAAATATGTTACAACAGTTTGAAAATTTCAAAATTTACAAGGATTTGTATAAAAAACAACTTAACAGTCTGTGACTGGACGGCAAGAGTCAAATCCTTTTAACTTTGGCAGCCCTTGCAATCATTACATTTGCGACTGTGCTCTTTCAGTTCCTGCTAAAACTATTTTAAAAAAACAAAACAAAAAACTTGTTTACAGAAAGTTGATCATGTGACCAACTATTGAAAAAAGACTATTCGTTTTATAGATAAAGTTTTCCTTGCTCTACCATTCTTACCATCACAGCAATACTTACCTATTTGTAATGCTTTCGTGTAGTCTTTAGTTTCCAGATATAAGCCTACCAATCTTGCCTACAAAGATAAAAGAATAAAAAAAAATGACTGCCATAATATCACATGGTGATGAATTACTCCTTAGATGTCACCCATGATATAAAAATGTAATCCAATGGTACCCTCGTGAAATTAGGGAATAATTCACGTGTGTTTTCTCCAAATCCTAATAATTTCCCTAGCCTTTTTCACTTGTTGCCATTTGATTACACATACTAATTTATTATGAAGCTGTACAATCAGTATTGTTCTCCACCATTTGAACAACTTACTGAGGTGTGGAAAAAACCTTACATCTTGAAATTTTGGGAAAACTCCAAGAATCAGGTCAATATTCCTGGCCTTGCAGAGTTCAAAGTGTTCAAAATAATTTTATTAAAGAAGACAAATGCAAAAACATTATTTACGCGTACTTTAATAAAAAAATTTTGACTTTACAATACAGCGTCACTTACCTGAAGAGCCTGCCTTAGAAATGTTCTTTTCTCCTGCATGGCCCACTCAATGCACTCATTACATAGTTCAACCTTGGACAAATTATGTAAAATTGCATTATTTCAGCACCAGTTACTAAAGCCCTTTGTCCAAATAGATGTTTTTTATGGATGTTAAATAATCATGCACTGCTATTAAAGGGGTACGAAAAGCACCTGCTGTCATTGCTGTTCACAGATGGCATACTAATGGTAGCCTGCAATCCAAATCTAAAGGTTATTATGCATGTGTGGCACATACAGGTACGTAGCCAGTATTCATTTCAACTTCCACTAAACTGAATGGATTGCAAAGAACTCATTCTGAACACTTCTATCACTCGTAATCTCATCAAGCGGGTCTTGAGATTCTATCACAAGAAAGTTATGCAAACAACAGCACCTATTAAGTAACAGGGTTTTAATCTTCAATCAATCTTACCCACACTCCCTAGAACATTTGGTTATTAGTAGTAAAGTTTTGTTTAGAATGAAGGAAATTTTCTTAATTGTTGAACTCGCCTCAGCTACATAGCCAATGTTCACATTACATCCCTGTCACATCACACACCTTTTCCAATGCCTCAAAATCATGTAATATTACATGATCCCTAGTGCTTTAAAACCATGCACTATCACACACGAATTGGTAATCTTGAGGTGTTCTATCAATCTATGATTACTACAAGTTACTCTTATCAAATACCTCCATCCCAGTGGAAGCCTCCATGTCCAGGAAAACATCCACCAAGTTCCTGACAAGTTTAGCTGCTTTGGCTTTTGATACTGTTTTAAGGAATGGTCTGATAAACTTGATAAGCCCACCAAGCTCTAAGAAACAAAATTACACTCATAATTAATCTATTGTAGCTTCTGTAACAGCCAGTAGAGTGCATTCCAGTTGCCTAAACAAACTCTCCTCAACAGCCATAAAATAGAATGATTGGCAAACTAATGAACTTACTCCTCCTTGCACCCTTCATGTTGTTAACATTTTTGCTCTGAACAGTGGTTTCTGTTCATTGACGTAAAGTTGAACCTCTTGTAACGATTACCTCTCCACAATGGCCACCTCTCGACAATAAAAAAATTTTGGCCACTTATTTGGTGGACAGTTTATACATTGACTCATGAACCTCCTTTAACAACCACCTTTCCACCTCTCCAATAAAGCCACCACTCTACAATGTCCACTTTCTTCTGTCCCCCAGGCAGAGACGCCAACCTCTCGAGATCTAAAATCTGGAGACTCTCTGTTTTTTTCATAAACCCCCCTTCCGGAATTTCAACGGAACCCCCCCCCCCCTCCATGACAAATTGACCCAGCCCCCAACGGGAATGACTTAAGACAATATAAGAAGTCTTACATGAAGTACATACTATGAAAATTTGCAATCATCATTTTGTTGACAGAAATAATCTTTGTCAGTGACTAGTAATATGGGCAAAAATGCCCTAGAAACCGTACTGAGAATAACAAAAATTCATGTTTTGAGCTAAAAATGGGCTAAATCTCAAACTAAGGCACAGAAAAGCTCAAAAGATGATTTTATCCGAGAGATATGGTGATCAACCCATACAGGAGAGAGGGAGATCAGTACCATATCCGGGAGTCCCCTGGATAATACAGGAGGGTTGGCGTGTATGCCCAGCTGGCCATTGTGGAGCAGTTCAACTGTATTGTGATTGTGTTAACGCCATCCCAATAAAATGTTTTGTTTCCCATCGCCCTCCCTCTCATGAAGGTGGGTCGGTCGGTCCCGCAAAAAAAAATAAAAAGAATGAACACATGATTGCATATTAAATCTCAAGTTAAGTCTGTAAGATATAATCAGATGGTAAAAGATGTATATTAACTGGACTATCAAATGTCTAAAAAGGCTACAAAAACGAAGTACCGGTATCAATGATAATTTAAGACAATTGGTGTTAATAAGACAGGATCGTGTGCTTGTAAATTAAAGTACTTGCTTCTTTACAAGTGATTCTGGATTTTTTTTTTTTTTACTTTAAAAAAAAAAAGGGTCAGTCAGGCGATGTGAAACGAAGCATTAAATTAGGATGGCCTAAGTAATATTAAATTTGCTATAAGGAGCGTTTCAAGACATATTTGACTCTCTCTTCCAAAATTGGTGCAACATACACCAATACCTTGATCACACTTCCAATAATGGCCTCCTTACTACAATGCAGTGGTCACATACCTTTGTTCCCAAGGTGGCTGGTAGAGATTCAACTGTTCCATTCAAAAAGCTACTCAATTTTTATGGGAAATCTTTCTGTAATATACAAACTTGGGCTAAGCTTAAGATTATGTTACGCTTATTCACTTGCTTACATTTATTATAGCATGTGGTTTGAAAAGATGTGCTCCTAACTTGAAGATTGTAACTTTACCTTCTGCTTTTCCATGCTTGGAGAGCAAATTTCCAAGACTGAGGATCGCTTGCTCTTTCATTTTGATTCCCTCTTCGTCGTTGTTACTAATGTCGCGTTTCACTAGAAAAGTCATTCATCAAAAGAATAAAAAAGAAGTCAATTTTGGAGCACAGGCATCGAAAAAAAACAGTTTTTGGTGAAAAGGGATAAAAGTTTGATATCAAAAGTCTGAAAGAGTATTACCAATAGAGGAAAACAACTCCATCGCCTGCTCGGGCGAGGAGTTTGACATTTCTTCAGCTAACTCGAGTTCATTCGCCATTTTGGATTTCTTTCTACAAGCACCCCACAATGCAATGCAATCAGAAGTTGCAATGTCATTCTAGAGCTCAGGCCTCTCGGGTATCACCCGATTGTTTCCGAAGAATAAATCGGAAGTCAGGTGATCAATATACAACGGAGCCGACATTGATTAGCTGAAAATGGCGGTTGTTCTGGCAGATGCGGATCAGAAGATGCGTAAGTGAGATCTTCATTAAATAATCCTGGTGGACGTGATCAACGTACCCAACGGCTTCACCATGGAAAGCGACGAGTCAGAGAGGCAGAAAAAACTGGAAGCAGGAAAGGAAAAGGTTGTAATTGAACCCTATGACGTGGCTTTGCGCGCGAAGTTCAGAAACTACTTTGATTGATTTTGCATTGAGCTCGTAATAGTTTTTGGCTTAAACATCTTGTATTTTAATACCTTTCCAGCTCAAAATGTTTCAGAAGAAGAAGTCGGGCACAGGGACGAAGAAAAAGAAGAAGAAAGGGACGTCTTCCACAAGCGGATCTGGGCAAAGCCCTTCACCCGGGGGTAAAGAGAGAAGACGAAGAAGCACATCACAAGATCGGGGTGCGAAACCGCTTGCAGAGGTTGCAGCGGCCGGGCAAGAAAAAGGGGCCCACAGAGAAGGCGAAGACGTTGAGGTGGAGGAAATTAGTCAGGCAGATACAGATAGAGATGCTCCGTCGATCGCTTCAGAACTGGGATCACCGATTCCTTTTGATGTGAGTTTAATAACTTTGTAATACAGTATCCTTATATAAAGCAGACCGACCACATGTGTTCAAGCAATATCGTCTCTTTTTAACAAAAAATTAACGAAATTGAAAAAAATTATGAAGAACGCAGAAAGCGCTGCTTGTTAAGTGAAATTCTAGTGGTAAACAATAGTTTAACATTTGAAGTTTGGACTCATAAGCGTGAACTTCACCAATAATCTTTGGAGGAAATCGACCACAAAATTGACGAATTTTGCGCATTGATATGGATACTTTCATTTTGTAAGTGACATGGACGTAATATACGGATTCTTCTTTTTACAGTGCAGGAAGTGCGATTTACTGTCTCTGAGCTTCAGCTGAGGAAGCTAACATGGAAATTGGATACGAGTGACTTCCTAATTGTATTACACGCAAATTTCTTTGATAACTTTAGTCCCGTTCATAAACGAAAAATCTCATGCTGTTAGGCAAAGTCTTGTTGATATGTTTTAAAAATGTCAGGTTTCCCCCTCAGTGTGACCTCTTCCATTTAAAATCAAAATTTTGTGGAAAGTAGGTGTGATTCTCGTGCGTGGGCTATCGCATGACAACAGGGGACGCCGTCCGTAGTCAATGACCTCAACATGTTCATAAAATATTTAAAGGGTTTACTTAAATAATACTTCGTTTGTTTTTAGGCTGAACAAGAGCAAAACTCACAATCAGGAAGCTATGTCAGTGGAAGCGAATACACAAGCGGCGAAGAATATTCCGAGGTATGAATATTGTTGCATTCTTCCATTCACCTGAGTTCATAAAGATCTTTTCACACTATGCATTGTTTGAAAGCTTTGTTTTTGTAAAGAACAGAGATAAAAAGAGTATATGCTTCCGTCAGTCAAGCGTTTAATGAAGACGCTCGTCAAATGTTTATAAATATAAATACATCTGTGGGATATCGATGCATATTGATATTGCACGATGTTTATTTTATGGACTTTGAAATTTATGAAATAGACAACTTCGCTGTCTTCGGTTTCAATCAAAAATTTTAATCGTGACGCACGGACAAAAAAGTCAATAATTATCTAATGAAAATGGTAATTAACACATTTTGAGTTCATATAATGCCCTCTCTTAGAGTTCTTTTTGGATGTAAATATTGCCAACTTATTTACTCGTATCAACTCTATTGTCTTGTGAGTAATTTGTTTTAGTGAAGACAAAATACACTTTTAAGTTTCGTTCTAAGACACGTTTCTTGATAGTATTATGTTTATTTTGGATGGAATTTAAGGATAAACTGACATATAACCTCTTTCCTTGTCTAACACCTGCCAGATTTTAACCCTGATGTTTCATAATATTTGCACATACAGCTTTGTGCCTTCTGAATACATTTTCATGAAATTTTTTTGTTGCCAAAACAGTTTAATAATGTAAAGATTAAAAACTCCCCAGGCATTTTGTTTTGTTGCGTGCAATGCATGAATGCATACAGCTGTTTGAATTTTTGCTTCAAAAAAATACACATTTACTGTCATTCCTGTGATGAATTTTTCTCCTTTCATTTAAAACCTACTATTACTTTTAGGCTTTATTGGAAAACATGCGCTCTTGGCATTTTATATCCTCAAACTTACTAACAATTCATGTAAAGAATTCAAAGTAACTGTATCTATTGTGATATTGGTTTCAAAAATTTTGTGATTTGAGAAAAGCCACTAACACTTTGACTAAGTTGTTGCAAGATTGTCTCTCTAACTTCTAAACCCATGGTGTTACAATTCATATGAAACCCCATTGGCATTTATATATGGCTATTTATTTCTTGGGATTTTACAAAAATGATATTTGAATATTTTTGTTAGTTTTTTCTTTTGCACTGATAGGAGTGATACTCATAGGGCTAATAATAATAATAATAATAATAATAATAATAATAATAATAATAATATAACTTTATTCATAGATTCAAAAAAATAGACTGTTTACAGATTCAAGAATATGAATATTAAAATATATACCCTATGTACATTCTTCTTGTGTACGAAAGAGAATTCTCGTAAAATGACTATCTAAAATCTACTACTACTACTACTAATAATAATAAAAATAATAATAATAATAATAACAATAACAATAATAACAATTGACTTAATTTTGATCAGCTGTCAATGCTCAGCCTACTGTGATTCAAATGGAGACCACTGTGTTGTCCATTGAAACATTAGTCACTGTCACAAAGTCCTACATGTAATTAGATTTAATGGAAGAAAGACCATCACAGTACTGTTATATTCAGTATATGAAATCAACATCCACTGCAATAGCTTACAAATACAGCTGCCTTGCACTTGGTGTTGAGGAATGGGAAGTTGCTGTATTTACTGTAGGCTGCACCAGTGTTCGATCTAGGCTGTGTTTTTGGGTCATTGACGTGGAATATCCTATTCTGATGCAAAATGAAATTATCGTGGAGTCATACTAAAGTAGGTCTGGGAAACAGTGCCAAAATCCTTGTTTAGGGCCTCGACCTGTGTACCAGGATTTGGGTACTTGTCATGATTGGCCTGTTAAAAAAGCCATCGTCAATTTGCCAGTCAGGTTAAAAAGGAAATTGGAAATGCTCTTCCTGTAATTCATTGGGTGTGTAGGGGACCCAGAAAAAGGATCTCATTACTGCTTCACAGACATTAATAACCAGGTTTTTTTTTATTTATTGGGTATAAATTCCTAGCTATGTGATTTGAATTCTGTTATTTTAATAATGAAGCTGTTGTATTTGTGTCATTCTATAGGAGGGTGGCCTAGACAGCTATGACATTGCTAACATTGAAAGAAATGAGCTAAAAAATAGAACACAGGAACTGGAGGAAGAATTGGCAGCCAAGAAAGCGGCATTGAAACAGATCAGCCGTGAAAATGCCGACTTGAAGGGGAGGGTGGAGTTACTGCTGCAGGACCAGTCGGGAGCGTCAGTCATTAAGGAACTCAGCAGACAGGTTGAGGAAATGAAAGAAAACTTACAAATGAAGCAGTCAATTCTTGAAGACATCAATAAAGAAAATCAAGATCTGAGAACCAAGCTGGAGCGTAGCGATCAGAGTAAAGGGGTGTCAGGTGATGCGCAAACAGACGAGTTAAAGGCAAAGCAGCTGGCTTTAGATGAATTAAATACGACAAACCAAAGACTT
Source organism: Porites lutea (assembly GCF_958299795.1). Taxonomy (NCBI): domain Eukaryota; kingdom Metazoa; phylum Cnidaria; class Anthozoa; order Scleractinia; family Poritidae; genus Porites; species Porites lutea. The sequence goes on from NC_133203.1 coordinate 3,970,316, forward strand.
CAAGCTGAAATTGCCACCCTGAAGAAACAATCATCAACTACTCAAGAAAATGGTTTGCCAAATGACTTTCCCGAGCTAGAGAACTTGAGAGAGACATTGAGATCTAAGGAGGAAATTTTGGAGAAACTTCAGAGGGAAAACAGCGAGTTGAACTTGAGACTAAAATCATCAGGTGTAGAAGAAGGTGCTAAGGTCAAAGAAAGATCTAATAAAGTGGATGAGCTTTCAAAAATGTTGTGGGAGAAAGAGAGTGAGATAGGTAACTTGCAACATTTAAAAGCACAACTGGAAGAGAGACTTGGAAGCTTACAAAACGTGCAAAATGAACTGGAGGAAAGTAGACGACACTGTGCTGCACTTGAATCTCAACTGGCAAATGTTAGTGCTTTGGATAACTCCATGGAAGAAAAATCGGAAATGGAGAATCTTCGAGAGAATCTAAGACTTAAGCAGGAAACTATGGAGCAGTTGAACAGAGAGAATGAGGATCTTAAACAGCGACTTAATACTTTAGAGTCCACAGATTTTAAAGGACTTCTTGAAGAAAGCTACAAGAAACTACAGCAGTTTAGTGAGGAGTCTGCTGCAAAGGATGAGCAACTTGCAAAGTTACAGCCTGTTCAATCAGAACTTGAGCAAAGTATAGAGAGAAGCAAAGAGTTGGAACAACAAGTGTCTTTCTTGAAGCACCAGCTTGAAGTTGCGGAGGACAACTCTCTGTCGGAATCATCCCAGATGGAAAACTTGAAAGAAAATCTGAAAATTAAACAGGAAACTGTCCAACAGCTGAGCAAAGACAATGAAGATCTTCGGACCAGGCTAGAGCATTCTAATGAAGGGAACAAGCTACTGGAAACAAAACTTGAAGAGCTTTCTAGAGAGCTAGATTCCAAAAAAGAGCAAGTAAAACGAGTTCAAGAGCTGCAAAATGAACTTCAAAAGAGCAAAGCTAAGACAGATGAAATACAACAAGAAGTCATGAGGTTGCAGCATGAGGTGGATACAATGGAGGACAACTCGCAGTCTGAATCCTCATTAATGGAGAACCTTAAGGAAAATTTAAAACTCAAACAACAAACTATGGAACAACTTAGTAAAGATTACGAGTCCATGCAACAACAGCTGGCACAAAGCCAGGCTAGTTTAGCAGAATTGTCGGAACAGTTGACAAACAAGCAGAATGAACTGGAGACGGTTATGAGAGAGAGGGATGAGAAACTGATGAAGGTCATGGATCAGTTTGCTGAGAAGGAAGAGGAGTTGGAGGATTTGAGGAAGAACAATGAGGAGATGAAATCACAACTCAAACAGCTGAGTAATGACGTAAGTAGTACAACGTTTGAGTCTTCTTTCAACATTATGTTGCTCTCACAATCATGTGAATTCATAATAACGTTATTACATGTACCATTCTTATCAAAGTTAGGGGGTGTTTACTGTACATGATACCGAGGTGACTTTCGCCCTGAGCGAGTTCACTCCAGTTCCCTTTTATGGCTCTATATTTGTTTACATGATACCACCTCAAAGTGTCATGCCGACTCTTGTCACCCTGGTGTGAGTTCACCCTGGTTGTTGTACCTGGGCGAGAATTTCACTCCAGTATGAAATGTCACAACAATACCATCACATCATGTAAACTCGAAACGACCACACAGTTCAGTGTGAAATTGGTCTGCCGGTAGACTGGAACAGGTAGCGCATGCATAATGTTTGCAATTTTGAATCACACATGTATTTTATCAACATGAAGTGTACCTTCAAATAACGAGGTATAAAATGACCCAGTCATCATGTAAATGTGATACGAAATCAAATGCTGGTATGAAACTCGCGCTGGTGTGAGTTTTCTCATGTAAATGCCCCCTTACACACTGTATGGGGTAGTTTTCTGTTGTTGCGAATGAATGGGATCACCAAATGACATATTATAAAGGAATGAAAAGACACTGATTAAACAGTATCCACACCACAAAACAAAAGCAACTGACAATAGTGTTCACAACACCAAGAAACATTTAAGAATTCTACACCCGCTACAAAATTCAATAACTTTTTTCTACGAACAACCAAATTCAAAATTATATGCAAAGAGTGCTCAATCTTTGTTTACTGCTATACAGAACCAATACCCGGTGATTTTTTTGGTTACTTTCAATGTCCAAAGTTTTACAACTCTCTGATTGCTAAGATAACTGAATCTTCCTCCAATGCATCTTTTAAAAAAAAGCTTGAAGAATTTCTTCTCAATATGTATTAACTTAATATTGCTTTAAGCTTGAATTACTTTTATTTTGTAAAAGCTTGTACCACTTTTGCCAGCCTATATTTTCATAATAGACTTGCTAATTTTTAATTCGGAGGAAACCTGATTCTTTATAAGCCCTGTAGTTTCTTTCAGGTTTCCTCGTCATCTGATTCCTTTAACTTTCTTTATCATACACCTTTATAGTAATGATGTGTGATATGGCGAATAAACATGAATGAATGAAGGAAGACACCCCTGTATTGACCAGTACCTGTTTGTGGTTTTCTAAGCACAAACTTCCCTAAGGAAATTAGCACCACAGATACCTGTAAAATGTCTTGATTTTTGAGCAAGTGATGAGAATATGTGGATTTATATAAAAGCTTCAATGTATTTCATTCTCTTAACACCTAGGTTACCACTTATCGCACCCAGTCTGAAGAACTTGCTGAAAAGCTGAGTACTTCTCAGGACCACTTGCTTGAGCTCCAAGGGAATGTGGAAACTAGAGATGAGAAAGTTCGAGAGTTGATGCAAAATCTAGCAGATCATGACAGTGAGCAAAAAAATGTTAAACATGAGGCTCAGATGCAGACAGAAGAACTGACTGAACAGATAAAGATGTTGCAAGAACAGTTACTGGAGGTAAGATATATTATTCTTGCTTGTATTTTTTGTCCCCACTGGGCTTTACATTACAAGGGTTGTCTTATGAGCAAAGCATAAATGGGGTAGGGGTTGGAGGAGGGGGGGGGGGGAGGGTTGAGTCTGAGAAGCCAAAAAAAGGTGAAGGAGGGGTAGGGCATCTAGTTTCCTCTGTTCTCTGCCCATTCCTTACTTGCCATGTAGAGTATTACTTTACTGTGTGATCCAAAGATCAAACATAGGATATTAGATGGAACATTTCATGTACATGTAAGATGGAATAGTTCAGTAGCTTTATGAGGCCATAATTACAGCGTTTAACAGCTATAGTTCTTTTTAAAGGGCCTGTAGCACACATTTTTTCCTCTTGTAAAGAATTCCTAACCTGCGAGCAAGCTCACTGATTGAAGGGTAGAGAATCAGATGGGGATAGAAACGTCTTCCAACCCTGTGTGCCCCCCGCCCCCCCCCCCAACCCCCATTCCTCCCTAAAAGCTTAGCATCTTGTATCATGTAGATAGTTTTTCCACCCTCCCTGTTAAGTTCTTTTTTAATGTTTAATGGCCATGATGCTACAGGATTTGAACAAAAACCAAACACACACTCAACGCCCTTCTCAAGGCATTACAACACCAGCAACAGAGTGCGCGTGGTATTGTGGGATTTTTTAATGTTCACTTCCGGTAAACTTAAACAACCTAGCCATCCCGTTTAATTCACTACACTTCCGTTTGTTTGTCTTTCCTTTAGAGTGATGGTAGCTTAAAAATGCAACAGTCAGACATGGACAAGGTGACCAAAGAGTTACAAGACACCAAATCAGTTATAGAAGACCTGAAGCACGAAGTATCTGACAAAGACAACGTCATTATTGAACTGTACACTTTGAAAGAAAAGGATGAAGAGAACTACAAGAGTAGAATAGAAGAGGTTAACCAAGAGCTCCAAGACAAAGTAAGAACACTTAATCAGCTCAATCAGGAACTACTCGACAAGAATGGAACTCTTGATCAACTAAACAGCGACTTCGATGGTCTTAAAAGTGAGCTGGAAAGATACAAGCTCAGCGCAAAAGAGTTGGAGGAAAATCTTGACCAAGCTCAAAAGTTCAATGCCACTGAAGTGGAAAGACTTCACACAGAGCATCAGGAAGAGTTGCAAGCCGTGAACTCGAAACATCTTGCCGAGCTGGAGAATTTAAAACAGCTGATGAATATGCAACTGGAGGAGACAGGCCAAGAGGCGGATAAATCGAGACAAGAACAGATGGAAAAGCTGAAGCAGGTCTATGAGGGCGAAGTAAACGTGTTGAAGGACTCACTCGATAAGCAGATTACATTGAACAATGATCTAGAACAGCAGATGGAAAGGATAAGAGAAGAATTTGAAAATAAGGCAACGATGTTGAAAGAGAAAGATGAAGCTTTAGATGTGCTCAAGGAGCAGTTTGAAGAGCTGAAAAGTTCAAGCGCGATCGAAATTAAAGATTTACAGAACGAGTTGAAGAAGAAGGTTAAAGAAATAGCCGAGCTAGAGGATAACTTGTCGAGTTTTGAAGAAGAGCACACCAGCGATGTCGCTCAGTATGAACAGAATTTACAAAAGCAACAAGAGCAAACAGCCGAGCTTGAGAAGCAGTTAGTGTTGGAACTTGGTAATGAATCGGCAAGATACGAGCAGAAACTCGCTGAAACAAAAGCGCACCTGGAGTCGAAGTACAAAAAAGCCGCGCAGCAACTTGTGGAGAGAGTGAAAGATCTAGAGTCGGAAAATGAGTCTCTGAGGACGACGCACGCTCAAGAAATCGAAGCGTTTAGAGAGAATCTTGTTGAATATACCAGTGGCTTAGAGGACCAAATACGAGAATTAAAGGCAGGCGCGCAGGCTGAACACAAACGTGAGCTGGAAGCCGTGAAGGCTGAACACGTTGAGGTTGTAGCAAAGTTGGAAAAAGAACTCAAGACTTTATCGCAGGGTAAAGAAGCGCTCGAAATGGAGCTTAAAACCCGTGCTGGCGATGAACGGACAGGAAGGGTGTCCGAGGAGGCAGATAAGGTGAAGGAAGCTTATGAAGAGCAGATTCAAACGCTCAAGGAACAAGTACAGCACGAGCAAGAAAGGCGTGAAAAGGAAGTGGCAGAGGCAGCCGATAGCAAGGAAAAAGAGTTCATGGGAGTGATTGAGGAAGTGCTCGAGAAACATCAGTTACAAGTTTCAGAGTTGAAGACGTACTATGAAAAGATGCTTCAGGAAACAGGCAAGTTTAGCGCTTCTTACTCACGATTACTTTTACTCAAAAGTTAGAACCACCTTGTACAGCATAAAAAACAGTACCACAGGAAAGTACTGCTTATTAACTTTCTTCGCTCGCCATAATTGGAGCGCTTGTTCGAAGGCTGACTTAAAAGCTAGAACCATGCACCTTGCACGGCATAATATTCAGGAAAGTACTCCCCCAGAAAAGAAGTTTATAGGTACAAGGAAACTGAGACAATTAATTGATTTACTTATATATTTATTACTAGTTAGTAACGTTGCTATTGTCTTTGTGACATCATTCAGGTCAAGGACAGCAGAAAGAAGACCCCGCTGTTGTTCTTACTCAGCTGAAACTAGAAAAAGAAAGAGAGATCGCCCAGATAAAGAAGCAACTACTCCAGGAGAGCGAAGAAAGAATCGCCTCAACACAAGACGCACTGCTCTACAAAATAACGAAAGAAGAAGAAGAAAACTTGCGTTTGCGAAGCAAGCTGACCGAACTGCATAAGGACCTTTCTGAGGTTACCACAGAAAGGGACCGGCTCTTGAATGAGATTCAGGTGCTCACAGATACACACAGTATGTTGGACCTAAGATTGCAAGCCCCTATAGAGTCCAACATTGGCTCTGTCTCCAGTCAAGTTGTACACGAAGAACCGCTGTTGGTGCGACAGTCTGTAGAGGAGCTGGAAGTCTTGCCGGGGACTGGATTTGCTGAAGGTATCTTAAATTATTGAGAGTTTCAGTAGAGACCCTTAGATTCTAAGACGAGGAGGACTACGAAGAACTAAAATTTCTCGTACAAAATAGTGCGCGTGCGTGAAGCCGCGTTATTTTGGTGGGAAAAACGTGATAGCCGTCGTCATTCTACTACGAGTTTTAGCGAGAATAGAGAGTTTTAGATTTGAGGACGAGAACGAGTACGAGTACGAGATTCAACTAAGAGTTTTTGCGCGTGTTCTCAAAAAAAAAGACATCCCGGAAAGCTTCATTTTACTTTATTTTTTTAACCAAAAAAGTTAGTACGGTTATTTATACTGAAAAAGGTTAAGCCCTCTCCCGATAGGAAAATTGTAGAAATTCTTACATTTGATAACTTGTTCCCGCCACCACCGTCATCGTAGAATGACGACGGCTATCACCTTTTCCCGCCAAAATGACGCTGGCTCACGCGCGTGCACTACTTAGAATTGAGAAAATCTCGTACTCGTAGTCGCCCCCTGTCTCGAATCTAAAGCTCTATAATGCCGTAGTGACGAAACAAATTATGTCAGTGATCAAATGTTAGGAAATTAATTTATCATTTTGCGCTGGAGAGAGTGCTTAATCTCCTTCAATAAAAATGACTGTGCTACGCTTTCCATGGTGTCGATTTTTTGATAATACGCGAAAAAACTTCGTCCTTGTCCTCGAATCCAAAGGTCTCTAATATCTTGGTGCTGTATCAGCTTGTTATATTTAATGTTAATTTGAATCTGGGAGGGGAGACATTTTTGTAGCCTAAGGTACCCTAACCCTAACCGAATTTCTCTCATCACACTGACGTTAAAATGTGCTTTTCAGTTGAAGGTCAATCTTAGGACTTTTTCTAGTTGTCTTTAGAGCCTTGTCGTCTGAAAGTTGTATATGAGCCAGCAAAGCTGTCTTTGATGTGGTAAATGTGTTCTTGCTTTTCTTTTATATTAAAAATAATTCTTGCCTCACCCTTTTATTCAAAGAAACATCAGACCAATCCGCCTCTCTTGCGGCCAAGCTCAACCAAATGCAAGAAATAGTCCGGCAGAAGAATAAAGTTGAGCTCAAACTAAGCCAACAGCTTCAGGAAGCCAAAAGAGCTCTAGAGAAAGAGAGAGAGAACTTCATAGTTGAGATGAACGAAAGAGAAGCCCGAGAGAGGGCCCTAGAAGTCAGCAAACGACAACTGGAGACGCAACTGACCGCTGTGGATAGAGAGAACTACGAGTCGCTTGAAGAGCTGTCTCTCTTGCAGGTTTGTGGGTTTGAAAAATGCGTAGGGTAGTTTAGATAACTAGAGTTGAAGAGCAGTGATTTTATTGTTCGGGTTTATGGACCAGTCGGCCCTCAACAGCGTAACAGTCATACTGGCACGGCTAGCATGTGTCCATGGTTGTTGTCACAAAGTTTTATCAATTTTTTGCTTCTGATTAGCTTTAATTAGCGAAGGGAAAATGCGTGCAAGCAGGTGCAATCAACGTGCGAGCGTGTAACAATTAATTTTTGTTTTGTTTGGCCGATTCTGATTGGTCTAAAAATTAGCTAATCGCGAGACGTAGTAAAGTAGAACAATTGACCACTGCCAAAAATACCAAAACACACCATAATGTTCTTTGTTTGTCACCCCATAATTTTGCATAAGCATTGTTTTCAGTTTCTCTTGGGGCAATTTTAACTCCCATTTTAACTGCGACATTGTCGTGGAGCTTAAAGGACCACGACGGCGATGGTACGCGCGGAGAAAGAAAGAGGTAATCATCTTCTTGTGTGAACCTCATGAAACGAGAAAGCAGGAAATTTCACGTGTTAGTCGTGCAGTGACGGCAAAGAAATATACAAAAACTAAAAGTGTGTTGCACGTGCAGAGCTGCTGTTTTGCTTATCAAAGCTCTTGGTTTTTGAACGTTCTCCTTGCCTCCTCCGTCGTGGTTGCTTAAACTCTCTATTATTTTTCGTCACTAAATTGAAAACAAGTGAATAAGCAAGTGGAATTTTGTGTGACTTTTAAGGAACGGCTTCAAGAGAGGATACGGGTAGAAAGCGAACTACGAGAAGAGAAAACCCGATTGTTGAATGTGGTTAAAGAGAAGGAAGGAGAATTGGCCAAGGAGAGGAACGAGTTTACAGATAGACTACAACAACATGAACAGGTCATAGAGGTAAGTACTGCCCGGCCCTTCTTCTAGTGAGTTGTCAAAGCTGTAAAGTAAAAAGAAAACTATTATTTTTAAGGACTTGTTATACCTTATGTCCTGAATTCACGCTCTTAGTGGAACGTTGCAAGTAAAAAACTGTCCCGTACAACAAAATGGTGAACGTATGAGCCTAACTTTCTGCCTACCTGCAAAAAGTGTGTTAGGCCCAGGTAAAACGTCGAACTTCATATGTGAATGATAGATTTTGCTCATTACGTTAGGCTCGGCACGTTTGATCCGGGCCGAGTTGCATTCGTATGCGCAATAATGCCGTGAAATAAATAGACCTCTGTAGCTTGAGTGTTTTGTTTTTTTCAATGTTTGCCGTTTGGTAATAGTCAAAGGAAATGTTTCTTTTAAGTTTTTATTTTATTTAAGTGCTTTTCTATGCATCAATCAATTGTTCGATCGATCATCAATCAATCCATTATTTACCCATGTAAAGTTGAATCAACTTAAAACTCGTAATTCCCCTCGGAATATCCTATAACCTACATTGGGAAAACAAAACATACAAACTTATGAGTTATGAGGTCTACTAAGAGCTGTAACCGCCTACTATCGTCTCTTGTAAAACAAACCCCGCTCCCTATTCAATGTTGCTAAATTCTGAAAACCAACGTGTATAGTTCTGGTGTTACCTAAAACAGCATTTCAAGAGGGTACGGAGGAGTAAGGCCATTCACCGGCCGGAATAAATGTCAGAATGACAGGATTTTAGGCCTTAATTCATGTTTTCTCGACAAGTTTTGTCCAAGGTTTTAGCACTGTCTTTGTTCTATCGCAGGAGCTTCGTGAAAGAATCTCGACATCTGACTCGGTATCGGATGATGTACAGGACGCATTTGGTCGGCAGTTACTGGTGTTACAGAATCAGAGAGATTCACTTCTACAGCAACTGGAACAGCAGAAGAAAGACGGCACTTCTTATGTGGATATACTGGAAGAAAAAAACGCTTTAGAGGATAGCTTAAGGTAGAGAACTCGATGCTTTGGAAAAGCTTTCCGTCTGTTGATTCGTTTTGTATAAACAAGACGCTGCGGTAGTGTGTATCTGGGCTTTTTACATGTTCACTAAGCCTTCGTTCATTAAGGTCAGCAAAAACAGTTAAGCATGCGCACTTAAAACGCACAGCGTTCGGTTGGCATTATTCGAGTATTGTGCCCAAGGTTTCAGTATCGGTTAAAATTTATGAGCCTGCCATCACTCAGCGGGACATGCCGCAGGCTCATTTGAGCGATTGATGATGCTGGTGCAGATGTACACTTGGCCCTTCCACAGGAAGCCCATGTAAAAACTGAAGAAATCTAAATTTATTACACTATCAGCATCCTTTGACTGCCGTCAAGATCTATTCCACCGTGTGTTGTCACCAAGTCTAATTTGCCATTATTCTCCCATTGGCTGATTCCTTGAGGCTGTGTTGGGATAGAGGCTGTGTTGTTAACTTTCCTGGTATTTGGCCCATAAAGCAGTGCCTTGTAGCATGAGCTCTTCTCTGTGCCACAATCGTGGAGATTGATAGAATTTCTGTGTAGTTCTAGTTTTATTTCCATACCAGATCCTTGCTTATTAGTAATTTGTTGATTTTCTTCAGACTTGAGCGTGAAAGGCTTTCGGAAAAGCTTCGCCAGAAGGAAGTTCTTGAAAGGGAACTGAACCGCGAGAGAGCTTCGCTGCAGGAGCAACTGATCAAGCAGGCTAAACTGAACGAGATCATCAGACAAAAGGACTTGTTTGAAAAAGAACTCAGAAAGGAGAAGAATGAGCTGCAGGTCTGTATCCAGAGCTTTCCTCTTTCCTCAGCTACTTACTGTAACTTGGCATCTGTTTTAATTATTTTCATACGTGCGCTCGACGATTTCTAGAGAAAATAGAGGGTCTGTCTACGGGCTAAATTTCAAGTGTTAGGCTGCTAGGTAAAACAGTATTTGGAGTATTAACTGAAGGATGATCATCGCAGTTATATACGCAAATTTTGCAGTTGCGAAAAGAAATCCTGAAAAAAAATCAGACTTGTACGGTATTCGAACCCTTGACTTATGCGATACCGGTGCAGCGCTCTACCAATTAAGCTACCAATAACTGCAATGATCAAGTGGGGTCAGGGGGAAGGGTTTATAAGTTGGGCTGGGGGAGGGGTTTATAAATGTTGCCGGGGGGGGAGGCTTATAAGCGTCGGTTTATGGTGTCTCCGAGTTTGAAAGGGTGGTGTTTTTTTATTGTTCAGGTGGAGCTGGAGGCGATTGAGATCAAACTGCTGGACAAGGAAGATCTTCTGTTTAGGGAAAAAGAACGCCTTGAAGAGGAGATGAAACAGAAAGAACAGCAGATACAAGAATGGGAACATGAGTTTCACCAGAAAGAGATGGAATTCCTGAGCAAGGAAGAATACATCAAAGAACAGTACAACAAGAGCTTGTTGCAGACCAAAAGTCAGCTGGAGAACCAGTACTCTAGCTCGATGGAACAGCTACGGACAGACCTGGACGAAGACTATCAGCAGCAGCTCAGGAGGCTAGAAGACAACCTGAACGTTCATTATGGCGCTGAGATTGGTCGTCTAAATTCTCGTCATCAGGAACAGGTGCTGTGGTGAATATTTTAGGCATGCAACTAAGTCAGTTAAAGGCTTCTTAGCGCCCAGATTAGAAATAAATAAGTAACGAAACTTGTCAAAATGACATGTCATTGTTACAGTAAGTATGAATGGTCATAGACTCAAAGAACTAAAATAATGGACCAAGACCACGACGTAGAAAACAGGACAGGACTAAATGAATAACTTTTATTTAGATTATTGCAGTGGGCCTAGTTTTGTGAGGTTTATTGAGATTCAAAGAGTTGTAAGAGTTGTAAGACTTATTCAGACCCAAAGTATTGGTTTTTTTTTTGGGGGGGGGACAGATTTATTATTTTGGGTCTATATAAGCTCGGGTGGGTACTTTTTTTTTGGTATCTTTTTTTGCACTGACAGAGTTTATATTGATGTTATATACGTCGTGTTATATAAAGTTTGTGTCTTATGTAAAGTTTTCTTGTCTTGTCTGAGTGAACTAGGGCAGCCGCCTACCTTTCTGTGATTGGCTCAATGAATTCCCGCGCTTGGATGATGATAATGATCGTAATTCGCGCAAGCCACTTTGCTCGCTAGGTAGTTTTCAAGTCTTATTCAAACTGCTCTATCAACTGTGGTTACAATTAAAGTATCTAAAAAGAAGTAAGAAAAAGAGTTTTAAACAGTTTTAGTCGAGGGCATTTTGTCATAGAGATAGTTACCTGCCCATAGAAGTTTTCTACATCAATCTAGCTTTCCAGTGTCTATGATAACCTGCGTCGTTTTTTATTCAAAAACGTTTAATAGAACTTGTAGTGCATGTTGGATGCCCTCGTTGACTCAGATCGTCAATAAAAATACTAAATATTAAACCTTAATTTAGGAAAAAATTAGGCAATATCTAAAATTTCTTATTTGTCACAAAAACAATTATCGGAAAAAGAAATGATATTCAGAGGTTTATGTCAGGAAAGATTATAACTGAATATTTTCGCATTAATGTGCACTCAAGTGTAGTATTACAAATGAATATTTTTGGCACCAATGTGCGTTATGTTTAGTCGAACAGTAAATAAATGACTTGAAATATATGAAATTTCTGAATTTAGGGAAAAGAAAGTAAATTTTCAGTTTTAAAAAAATAAATCTTATGTTTGGTCTTGTAAACTGTCCACGAAAATTTAGGAATGTACTTAGAGGTGAACAATGTGAGCTTAGTTTTTCTCCTCAGACAGATTTTTTGCGAGATCAAACGAAAAACTTATAAATATTAATAGTTTATTATGAGATAGGCGTTAATAATAATTTTACATCGTATTGTTTAATTTTAAATAAAGAGGTTTTTCGAGAAAAAAGCTTTATAACACTTTTTTCTATCGGCGCTGCCCCTTCACTCAGACCTTCCTATTCTTTTGTGTTTAATTTTGCAAATTTTGTTTTCTGTATTTTGTTTCTCTAATTGTTTATTTAATTTCTCTATTTTAATGCTCCTTGAATCCCTAATTAACGTTCTCTGTTCGTAAAAGCTATTTGCATACTGAAAGTTTTTCTTTGTTTCTTTGTTTGTTTTTGCATCTCTGTTAGCTGTTTATTTTTACGTTCGAGTTTTGGTATCCAAAAATCGGAAAGAAATAACTGACGCAGACGTTGCAATGAGCCAATCAAAATTCGAAGCAAATGCTTGTACCGGGCGCCTAGCGCGGAAAAATGCTTTGGCCAATCAAATTCGTATAAATCACGAAACTTAATAGGCTACTTCCGAGTTCCAATGATCCTCACTTTCAAAATGATGCTAGGTGCACAACCTTTCTTGTGAAAATGAGTTTTACTTGCTTGAGAATGAAAAATGATTTGCATATCAAAGGCTGAGCACCCACCCTCGTTTTGAAACAGAAGCCTCGGGTCGGAAATGGCCTATTTTGAATTCATTTAACCAATCAAAACTTGAAGCAGGTGCATACCGCCGGTTCAAAGGGCGGGAAAACGTTTTGGCCGATCAGTGAAACGCAAAATTACTTTGGGATCCAATAAATCAATCAAAACTCAAAGCAGGTGCGTGTAGTTGGCGATACGCACGTGAAAATGTTTGCAAGCAAGTAACGATTGAGTTGTTGTGACTTCTGATTGGTTGAAAAAGTGGCGCGAAATGTTTCAGCCAATCCCATTACGTGGCAATACAAAAGCGAAGCAACTCAGAATTAGTTTCGATACTTAGTTACCCTGTCGTCACAAGCAATGAAGGTTTACAAAACTTATGATATTATCGAAACTGAATTTGACGTAAGAAACTTCCTGAGCTTGTGCTGTATGACGTCGGCGGTGCTGTGGAGCCGTGTACAGCTGACTAATTTTAATGTTCGTCACAATGTATAGACATCTAATTTTGGCAACAAAACATGCAATTATACTTGTAGCCGTGCGCCATTCACCCTGTTTTAGCAAACGGAAAATAAAGTTTGCATTATTGAATTATAAAAAGTCGCGTGACAACCATTTAGTGAATGGAGCTAATTTAAATCTTGGAAATACACGATGTTTTACTCTTCATGAGCAAAGCGTCTTAAAATGTTCTCAGATATTATCTTTGAAAGTAGTACTTTAAGCAGGATAAATCCGAAATGGTGTTCTGTATTATTGTCCTGTCTGTTTTGTTTCCATGTGAATTAAAAGTTGCGTGAATAAATGTAAACGCAAAATAAAAATATTAACTGTTCGTGCTTTAAAAACTTAATTTACAAAATCAGGTTTTGTCTTTCGAAATATAAACAGTAACTCTTTGAATCGTCTCCTACAGTAATGTCATCATCAGTATTCAACTGTTTCTCGACATCTGACACCGGTTGCCGGGCGATACATTTCCTCTTTTCGAAAGTGAAAAATTAACATGATTCTAAGCAAATATTAGGCGTCAATATCATTTGCCGCTTAACTTTTATAATATCCGTTCGGTTGTAAGCCGTCACGTTTTAATGTGTACTTCGAGGAATAGTGGCTTGTATTGTTTACTGTACATGAAATTTGCAAATCGTGTTTCGCCAGTAGAAATCTGGGACGGGCCAGATGCTAACGACAAGTCTATTAAGATCAAGTTATTTTTATTTATTGCACGATTGGGCTGGACAAAAGCCGTTCACCGCTTATTGTGTCGCTGAAATCCACGTAAACGAGTTTCAAAGAGATTTTAACCGTTACGCGTGGTGATTTGGGTAAAAACTACCGATGGAATGGTGCGAATTATCACTCTGGATCGTTGATTCACTTCTAGAGCGAGACTGCTTCAAGGTTAGCCGTTTTTAAATTTATTCACCTTAACAAAAGAGATCTAAAGGTTTGGCTATATTTTACTGTATGTTAATTTTTTCTATGTCGCATATGGAGGTTGTGATATTACTACTGTTTTGTTTTAGCTATTAAAAGTTAGTTGTATGCTTAGGTACAAAAACTTCAGAGAGGTCATCGCATTTCCTTATCTATATGAACTTAGCTAAATAAATTCGGTTTTTTCAGAGTTATTTGTGGACATAAAATATTTTGAACCAGCTCGATAAAATCATAAACATATTTTGCCTTTCTCCTTGTGCCGGAAATCTTTCGAGCGTGATAAAGTTTAAAATAACTGGAATAGGGCTCTCGTATCCAGCGAAGGTCATAGCATATATATTTTTGATCTGTGTTATTTTGTCCGTAGAAAATGTGAATTTATTACCGTCTGTTTCTACCAACCAATCAGAAATCGCGAGAGAACGCTATACCAGTTAGGCACCTGTTTTGATCCGTAAATGTCATTGGTCAACAAAGTTTATTCCGACTAAACACTGACATCCGTTACATGGTGTTTCGCGTGTCACACACTGCTTTTACAAGTGCCCTCTCGATCTATTTTCCAACCGCTCATCTTCATTTCATTCGGCACTTTCTGTTTTGCTTTCTTGATCAGAGTTTTAAGTTACAAACTTTTTTTGTTTATAAAAGTATACCCGTTTTCAATAAAATTCGGCCTTCACTGTGGTTTACCCCGTCCGATTTGTTCTCATAGAGCAATTTGAAAGCGACAATACCGCTTGTTGCTCGTACAAGTAAACAAACAAGTCATCTGAAAATTAAAGTTATTGAATTTTTAATCCGTATAGCTTTTCTTTCTCACTTCGTATGTTCATTGGCTACTTTTCTCACGCTAGCGCGTCCCAAAATAGCGTAAATTTATAAACGCGTTAATTACTTGAGGTTTGTTCGGGTCGATCGCTCGATCGCACAAAGCCTGAATCTTCTTCATCTTCTGTTCTGCACACTTGAACGCTCAACACGCGAAAATTTGTAAACATTGGAATATTTCATTATCATATGTTTATATAAAGAAGGCTGCTACAACGTAGCTCTTGCAATCCTCTGACACGTAAGTTGTGTTTGACTGGTCTTCACAGATCACAGTTTCAGCTCTAGGGTAGGTAATCGACTGCGATTCATTTTCAATCTTTGATGCGTAACCATATCCTATAAGTATTTCCTTTTGTTCGTGTTTGTTGTCTAAGTGCGTCGAGTGCAGTCATGTTGTCAAAGAATATTACTGTATTTTTCTCTTTATTTCTTGATGCATGTAAAGCTATGATTATTCTACTAGTCCATCGCATTTGCGCGTCTGTTTTGAGTTTGGTTTTTCTATGGTTACTTCCTAATCTTGCAACGGTTTTTACACCTAAGGCATAATTGCAAAGTGGATGTATTAGAACTCACTTCTGGCAATTAACTCTTTAGGCTGAAAGCATAAAGTCTGCCTCGTCGATCTGATTTATTTTTGAATGGAATAGGACAACTCAATTTTAGTGTCACGATTCGCTTCGGTTAATCTTCTTTTGCTAAACTTGCGTGCTTGTTGAGTGGAACGTACCAGTGAGATCATCTTCGCTTGATAAAGAGCGGACTCCTCCTTCGCGGAACGTCCATAGTGGCGGTGAGCGATGGAGACAACCGTATTCGCAGGCTAGAGTTGAAAACCGCTTTACCAATGCATGTTGACATGATCTTTTGTAAAATTTGTGAATGTATCGTTCGTTTTTGCAACAGTGGGAAATTGATAAATTCTACGCAACTCCTCCCATCCAATTGATTACCTGCGCGTTCTTGGCATTGCGAATCGTATTTTGCTTGTGGTTCACTTTTATATAGCTTCTATCTATATCTAATCTCTTATAATTTTGCCACTAATGACTTCTAGCCTCTATCTTGTTTTTATCGCGCATCATGGGAAGCTACCTATGTGTAGGCTTTTATCGAGCTCGTTATTTCGCTGTCATGTAGAGTTGTGGTGTACAAACCGCTCTCTGTTTCGTATAATATATATTTTTTTGCTCCAATGTTTCTGTTGAAGAAAAGGGTAAAATCTCTTGATTTTAGACGGATTCTTCGGATAAATGCCGCAAGAAATTAGCAGGCAACAGTGGAAAATATATGCTTATTGATGGCAGGGGTGAAGGGTTAAACACTCGTCGTATTATTTCCACTAAGTTACCTGGTTAGTCTCTCGAATTGCGGTTCACTTTTATGCGTTAAAAACTTTTTTGTTTCTTCTTATGTTATTCTTACTTTGATCAGTGGGTGTTTCTTTAGCCTCAACAACGCTTGCTTAGCTAAAGACAAAATGCTACAAAAGGGTTTAAGATAAGCTTTCTAATTAGCAAGCAAAAATGACGCAAAGTTTTGAGCAGGTGTTATGTCAATAGTGTATCACTCACTTCAAACATTTTTCAAAGTGGCGGTACAAAGAAACGTAAAAGTGTTACTGAAAAAATATCCCAGTGATATCTGATCACCCCTGAAACAAGGACTGCTCCGAAATGTTCTGATAGTTAAATGCTGCACTATAGAAACTCTTCATTTCACTCTCAGAGACAAGACTTGAGACGTATTTCATTTATTTAAGTCTGTAGGCGAAATCCTGGAATGAAATTTTTTCAGCAGTACTTTTACATGTTGCTGTTTTTGTCAGTAAACTAAGTGTGTTTTGCTAAACACTGTCAATACGTTTTGTTACTATAAGCTTTTTCAATGTTCCAAGGTTATCGTTCAACTTTAGAAGCTTATTTTGGGTTCTGGCGCCCAACGATGAAATAAATGTGGACGCGCGACTTCTTTTTTTAACGGGATTTATCTTGTTCGCGTTGGCTTATATGTTAATCAGTTCTTTTTTGAGCTATTTTTTGTTCGAAAGCTGCGCACTTGATCATAGGGTTCCTTTAATCTTCGATCTTTTATTCGCCGAAACTGTGCTCCAACGAAACTCCAGAAACGCAATATATGGGGTTGAACAACTTGTTTTTGGTAAAATGTTTTTTTCTCTCACTTTATGTATTATCGAAATTAATTTTACACAAAACATTAACTGCGCAACTGATTCCTTTTCTAATTGAGAACGATCTGTTAACAAAAGAATCCCGGATAGCTTGTACTTTATTGTCTTGTAGCATGAATTACAAATGATAAGTACATTGTATAAAACAAACAGCTAACAATAAAAACTGTCAGAACTTAAACACGCTTGCCACTCTGTCGGTAAACAAAGATGGCGTCCCCTAAATGAAGGCTTTGTGGCCTTGTAGGTGGTACAGAATTTAGGCAATCTACTTTTTAAGGCGCTATTTAGTCTCTTGTTTCAACGGTTTTCTTGAAATCTTCACGGTGTAATGTCCAGCCAGGAATAAACAGGTAGAGAAAAGAATTCTATTTTATTTTTTATGCGATGCATGGACGCCAAAACTTTGTTTTCATGATGAAGGCAAGCTACAGGTGTACGTACATTGTGCCCTGAACTGCTGACATCTTGCGAGGTTACTGAAATAAACGCAGAGAACGATTGCTCATTTTGTCGCCAAACTACCTAGAAATGTGTCTGCCTGCTCAAAGTTATGCTCACATTCATTGCGACGAGAAATACAACACGCATTCATTATAAAAATATTTCACAATTTAGCTGGGATTTCATTAAAGTCTGTCAACAGAGAAAAGTGAAGAAGTCATAAGACGAAACAAGTTTTGTGAAATTGCCTAGGTAATATAGTGTGTTGAAAGTGGATCTCTATTAGATTTTTCTCTTCTCTGTTGACATAATGTTAAGTAACAATTTCTTGGCTTCAACGAACAAAATCTCGTAGGCTCACCAAGGTCTTGTTTTAGTTAAATGTGGATTTTATTCATTATCTCATTCTTCTTTACTTTACCATAACAGAACCCGAATTCAGCATGTGCAGCCCGCGAATATTTCAAGATTTTGCAGATAGTCGGTATTGAGCTTATATGTCTGTGTTGCTTATGTTTTTCTGTTATTTGCTGTTTAGATCACACGAATGAACGCGGAATTTGAACAGAAGCTCTTGGAGCTTAAGAGCGAGTTGGAAACTCAGCGACTTCAGCAAGTGGGAACCATGAAGAGTGTTTTGGAAAGACAACACTCCAACGACTTGATCGAACTAGATGACATTCATCAACAACAGATGGATGGCTTGAGAGATGGTAAGCGATACATAATTCCAAATTTCTTCGTCGTTCTCCTTGATAATCTCAGCTAGCATTTTCATTTCTAAACGCCTGCATGTTTGAAATAGAACTCTTCTGAATCAGTGTCTTAGACGGCCTGAACAAATTTGGAAAATTTTTAGGACAGTTTTAACCTCCCTAATGCGGACGCGAAAGGGACACTGTCAAAGGTCCTAATTACACGGGTGTCCGTATCATGTAGCATTTTAGGGACCAAGCAAACTGTACGTAATAGTGAGGTGTCACCCAGGTGTCCATATTATAGAAGTGGGTCAAAGATGGCTATGTTGCGGAGGAAGGGATTGTTTGAAATTAAGTAGAGGTACCTGCATTGTATGACGAAAATCTAAGTCTAGTTTAGGCAGTTTCACCAAGGTCCCGTTTACATTTAAAAAACCTGTTCCAGATAGAAGGGTCTCTCGCCTACCCGCGTTACCCTGTGCAAGCCAACTTTTCTTATACTTCCTTACAAAACTTTGGGAACCATTTACATAAAAAACAAAAAATTAGCTTAGCTAGAAGGGTAAACCCACCTAGTCAGGTTAGCTTTTTGGCTTGAGAAAGGGATTTCGCGTTTCACGCGACTGTGTTATCCATCCGGCATTAGCAAAAATGTGTTTATGAATTATTGACTTTCCTAATTCGCGTATCTCCTAATGGTCTTTAATTCTCTGAGGCAATTAATTTATTCTTTCTTGGTTTTACCCTATTTTCATTTCAAGTTTAATTGAAATAAAAAGTGTCAATAACTTGAGGAAAAACCTTTTATAAAATGATGACTTCCAGAGACAAGAAGATCGCGATTTAAATCCCAAAACTAAAGGAAGTCAGTTTATGCTTAGTCGCATAGTCCATCAAAACATCTGGTTCCATAGAAACGTAAGAGCTCAATTTTACATAATAAAAACAACATCGGCTATGCATTATAGTTTTGGATTACGCCGCGATAAACGATTAACGAAATCGATAACCGGGGATTGAAAGCACTACTTTTGCAGAGTTCTCTCTACAAGGCTTTAATTTTTCATTGTAAGTTCCGATTATCTCGTTCAAGGATGAATGGAGATTTTCTCAGAGTCTGTTATCAGTGTTGGTTTGTGTGAATGTCTTTGTAATGAGCTGTCTTTACATTTTACGCGCACCCCAGCGAACGTGCTTGGAGCTGCGTGGTATAGACCTCTTTAGTTTGTTTATTTTGTTTTCCCAGTGTAGGTCGTGTTATAACACTCCTGAGAACTGTTTCTTTCAACAAATTTTGTCTTATTTACGTGTATATGTACGCAGAATTTATCAAAAGACAAAAGGCCACGCTGAACCCCTGAGACCTTTATTGGGAAAACAAAACGTACAAGCAAAAGACGTCTATTGACTTAAGGCTTATTCATATTAGTCCCATCATGTGTGGAATAGTAAACCTCGGTGAAAAACTTAAACCTTGCTCCAAAGGACAACTTCACAATTTTTTTTCAAAGTTACTCCTTTTCACAGTACATTCTGTTGATTGAATGATTCTTGTGTTTTTTGTTCTTTCTCAGATTTAAGCGATCGTCATCGGGAAGTCATGGGTGCCGTGAAATCACAGCTTGAATCTTCCCATCAGGAAGAGTTGAACGAACTCACCGCCAGCTTTTTGGCAGACAGTGCCATCAAGGTCGAGTCTGCCCGTTTGGAAACTGAACACGAGTGGCAGGAAAAACTGGATTCAGTGAAGAAAAAACACGAGGAGGATGTCCAGGCTTTAACAGAAAAACTGTCGCAAGTGAGTAGGAACTTCATGTTTTCGGAAAGTAAATACAGTCGAACCTCCATGTGCAACCACCTCTCGTAAGCGACCACCTCCCATAAGCGACCACCTATCCAAAACACCAGACTTTCCCCCCTCAAACCCCTATAATACGAACCTGTCGTAACTCTTACGAGCACCCTCAACCACGTTTTGTCCCTATTGCCAACGAGTAGCCTCGCGAAGACGTGAGGTTGCAAGACGGCAGCCTTATAAAGCCGTGCGCGAAAGTTCCAAGGCAGAATGAATCTCGAAGCGATGTAACATATGGTAGTGTAAGGTAACTTTTATAACGTAATGCAGAACAGAGAATACATTGTTTTCGAGCGAACACGTGATACAGAACAGAGAATCCACGAGCCATGTGCGTGTTTGTGAGTCCCGTGCGTATCCCGTCTCCATCGTCGGGTGGATTCATTCGCAAAATACGCTGAAATCTTTTATTGTTACGGTCATTCATGACATTTCTAAACAAATTAAACATCGCGCGCGTATAGGTAAAATCTTTGCTCGTTGGCACTTAGCGATACATCAGTTAAGATTTGAACGGATCCAAAGAAGGGCTTTCAGAATCATCTATCCTGACCTGTCATATAGTGTAGCACTAGAAACAGTTGGCCTACCGAAACTTCATGAGAGGAGAGAAAAGATTTCAATCGATCTGTTTGACGAGATCGTCTGTAACCCCACCCACAGTCTCCATAGCCTTCTCCCCCAAAGGAAGAGTTGTAAATATGCTCTGAGACGCAAAAGTGATTTCACTCTCGCCCTATGTAAAACCGAGCGTTTGAAGAAAAGTTTTATTTTTAGCCATGTCTATAAGATGTAGATAATTTTTCTTATTTTCTCTTTGTTATCATCAGTATTTGTAAATATCCCGTAATTCAGCCTATGGCTGCAATGGTGTTTATAATAAAGTATCTATCTATCTATCGATAGCTATAACTAGTAGTATTATACTTTCCTGTTGTTTTCACCCTCTTGTAAGCGACCACTTGACGCAAGGTGTGGTCCCTTTGCTTGCTGTTTGTACCAGACCACTCATAAACAAAACTCCCGTGTCGTTTTCCTTCAGACTATCCTCTATGTATTGCGTGCCTCAACTAAGGGCGCTTTCCAGTTGTCAGAACTGACCGGCCAGACCATTCCCGTTGTGATGGGAAGTTCACTTTTAATCATAACCATCAATCAGATCAGTCAAAATTTGAATAGTATGTACGAAGGAGAGGGGTCTTCAACGAAAACTTTTTCGAAAAGCATTCAAAATTACTTGTACGGCCATGGTTAGGTCGGCTCCCTTGCTTGTAAACATTGCGTTGGATATCACCACACGTTAATGAACTCTTTTAACAATTAGTAAACGTCTTGTTTAATTCTCATAAATTAAAATGCGTCTTTTTTTCAGTACGAAAAGGAAATGGCTGAACTTAAAGAAAAGCATGAATACGAACTGAGCGAAAAGCTTTCACAACAAGAAGAACAGTTTGAGGAAAGACTGGAAAAAGAGCTTCATGAAGTGAAAAAGAAACAGCAAGAACACTTCGCAGATGTCGCGCAACAAAGCGAAACAGCCGCAAACGAAGCCCACATGAACGAACTGAACGCTTTGAGAAACAAACTCATGGAAGAATTCCGAGATAAACTGGAAGAGGTGGAACAAAATCTCGCCGAACAACACGCTCAAGAGCTGGAAGATCTACGGAATGAGCTCGAGCAGGAACAAGCTGAAGTCACCAGCGCGGCGTTGGACGACTTAGGAAAGAAGCACGCTGAAGACGTTGAGTTTTTGAGGGGAGAACAAGAGCAGCTGCTAGAGCAAGCCGCGGAAACGAGAAGACGACTTGAAAAGATGCACGAGGAAGAAATTAAGGAGATAAACGAGCAAGTGAAACGAGAACACGAGAAACTGACGCGCATGAGAGAGGACTTAGAAGGAACGTACGACGATACCGCTAAAGAGCATGCGCAGCAACTGGAAGGCATGCGGGCTCAGATGGATAAACAACTTGCTACGGAGAAGGAAAAACACTTAACAGAACTTGAAAGTCTGAAAAAGGATTTTGAGAAGACACTTGCGGAAGGTGATCAAACTCACGCCGAGGAAGTGGAGAGACTCAGGTCTACAATGGAACAGGAGAAGATGGAGAGAGAATTGGAGCACGTACGAGAGCTAGAAAAATTAGCTGAAGACATGGAGAGAAGGTAATGGAGTCTTAGAAGAGACTTTAGTAACGCGAAGGAAGCTGGGACGAGTTAACTTTCGCAAAGACTTCTGGGACTGTTACCAGGGAAAGGGAAAAAATTGGCCAATAGCAGTCCGGCATGTCCCAAGTAACGATTCCAGAAACCAATGCGCGACACATTACGGCACCAGTTGCCTTGTCGTTTCTGAAGTGGGGAATGGAACTGTTTCCTTTGTATGTCGTCCAATCCACGTCTGTATGTTTGCATAACTGATGAAAAGACAAAAGGAAAATTCCCTGTCTTCGCATTCATGAACATAATGGGCCAAGTATTTAAACGAAGTCTAACTTAAGCCGCGGTTTAACGAATCTTTGAACCTCCAGATCTCTTCTTTGGTGGGTTGTTTTAAGAAGATAAAGGCTTTTCTAGTCTTCTCTATATGCTTTCATAAAACTGTTCCGAAAAATGATGTTTAGTTAAAATCGTTGGACAAATTGAAAATGACTTAGAAGGCGGTTTTGTTAAACACTGGCTAAACTACGTTTAATATTTGGCCCAATGTTTCTTCTTGATTTCAAAACACGCAAAACGAACAAACAAACCAGACAGCGAAGAAATAGACAAGAAAAAGGGCTGCATAACATTATTTAAAACTATCGATAATTAACGAAACTATTGCGGCTATCATCGTAAGTTGAACATAAAATCGATGCATTGCTTCTGGAATACTATTAAACAATCGCAATACATCGATAGTTCGATCTATCGTTTCACTTCCAGGAGCGGTAGGAATAAAACGGGTATCTAAAATTTCTTTATTACCGAGCGTTATTTCTCTTACAAAGTAAATTTAGTTTATTCTTAAAATGATCGCGGTATTTTACTCCTCTTCTCAGGTATATATCGAAGGAGCAACAGCACGCGAAAGAAATTGGAGAACTACAGACTGAACTGCTCAAAGTCAAACAGGATATAGATAACAAATATTTCGGCGAGCTGCAAAGTACCGTCAAAGAACTTGGAGGAAAATACGAAGAAGATTTAGGAAAGCTTGTGAAAGAAATACAGGATAAACACGAACAGGAAATTGAGAGTTTAAAATTTGGTTATGAACAGAGTAAAGCACAGGAATTAGAAAAGTGTAACAAGGAGCTGACGGAACAATTTGAGGATGAAATTCGGTCCCTGAAGTCTCGCCATGAAATTGAGCTGGAGGACTTAAGAGGGCAATTTCAGGACGACAAATTAAGAGATTTTGCGAAGCTTAGTGCTAAGCTAGCTTTACAAAATGCACAGGCTTTGGAGAAAATGCGGCTTAAGCTTACCGCAACCCATGAACAAGAAATGGAGGAATTAAGGATGGAGAGCCAAAAAGATTATGAAAGAACTGCTCTAAGGTTGTCAGGAGATGTGGAAACCATGGAAATAGAACATCGAAAAGCTTTGAGGCAGTTAAAAGCGGATTTGACTGAGAAACACGAAAAAGAAATGAAAGAATTACGGGAGGAGTTGAGTGCTAAAGACAAGCAATTGATTGACTTGACCAAGAGCCATGGCGAGGAATTGGCAGATGTGAAGAATCGACAGTACAATGATCTGTTGGATGAGGTTTCGAACGTGAGGGAAGAGTTTGCGTTACAAGCAGTACAGCAAGTTCAAGAAGCGAAGTTAGAAATGGCAGAAGACAGTTTTAAAAAGGATGCTGTCATCCAAGAATATGAAGATAAGATCCACCAGATCTTAGAACAACACGAAAAACAGATTAAAGACTTGAGTACGGAATATGATTTGCAGATAAGAGAACTTAGAGACGAGCTTGAATTATCTAAGCAATGGGCAACAAACGATACCGGGAAAGAGGAAGAACTGTTGGAACAGTACGAAGCGAAAATTAAAGATATTAAGCAGCATTACGAAAATGAGATTGCGGTATTAAAGCACCAAAATCAGTCCATAGACAAAAGTCAAGACGTTAATGAGAAATACTTGTCGGAGGAAATGGAAAAGTGTCGTAGGCAAGTCGAAGAGTTAGGAGCTAGATTACAAACAGAAAGAGAACAGTTTAAGGATATTCATGAAAGCATGAAAGTTTCTCACGACAAGGAACTTTCTGCTTTGAAAAGTGAACTGGAAAAAAAGCACGAACAGGAGTTGAATGAATTGAAGAAGCATTTCGCTGAGAATGTCGAGGCGTTGAAAGATGAACTCCTCGTCGCTTCGGACGAGGCAAAAATGCAACTTTTTACCGAAGAACTAGAAAAGAAACACGAAGCTGAGGTTGAGGCGCTTCGGGAACAACTTGTCAGTCAGCATCAAAATGAAATGTTGAATTTTAAAGAAGAGATGAGCAGAGAAGTTGAAGCATTAAAAGAACAAATGCTTGACTTGTCTGAGCAGGAGAGGTTCGATATTTTGAAAGAAAACTTGGAGCAGGAATACGAAAACAAAATGGCTGCTTTGAGAGAAGACCTAGAACGACAAAATGAGGAGGAAATTATTAAGCTTAAGCAGGCCTTTGCGGATTCTAGGGAAAGTCAAACGGATGAAGAAGGAAAGGGGCCGTCACAAGAAAAACAGCTGGAAGAAATCGAACAAGTGAAACTTGAACTCGAAGCTCAACATCTCCAAGAGATGGAGAGACTCAAGGAGGATATGTTACATGAAGTGAAAACCCTTCAGGATCAGATTCAGCTTTCCGCTGAAAAGGATATGGAGGAATTAAGGACTCGTATGCGGGACGACATGAATGATATGAAAGGAAAATACGAGAAAAGAATGGCTGAAGAGAAGTCAAACCTGGCAGCGGGTATGTAAACATTATACCTTTTTTTCAATTGTTGTGGACCCTTTTACTCCCAAAAGTGACCAAAGTCAAAATTAAATAAAATTTCCACATTAACATTTTGTAAAATGGAGAAAGTCAAAAAGTACCATGTAAAAGTACTGCTGAAGAGGTTTCATTTGAATTGTCACACCGTGAAATTTGGTCCACAGACTCAAAAGTTAGAACCTACATACTAAATAAATAGTACCATGTGAAAGTACTGCTGAAGAGGTTTCATTTGAATGGTCACACCGTGAAATTTGGTCCACAGACTCAAAGTTAGAACTACATACTAAATAAATAGCACCATGTGAAAGTACTGCTGAAGATGGTTAATTTGAATGGTCACGTCAAAGGATTTCATTTAACACAGACTATTAAAAAGGTTATAACGAACTTACTAGTCTCTGTTGTGGGCGTTTTCCAAAGTCAGAATTGATGGCCAGACCATGACCGGACCAGTCATTTTTACGATGAAATAGGCTTTTTTCAAGATTTTTTTTCCTGAGAAACACTCTCTTTCGGGCATAATATTTACGATTTGACTGATCTGGCTGGATAGTAAATTTGATTAAAACTGAAATTCTTATTCTGACGGGAATGGTCTGGCGGATCAGTTATGACAAATGGAAAGCGCCCGTAGGAAGCTAATGGCTCACTTCTTATAAACTCAAGCGTCCAATAATGGGATTTCTTCTCTAATTATTCGTAACATTCATATTGAAGAGTGCTATATGATTTAATTTGAAATAGAAATTTACCTTCCCATCTCGTAAAAGAGGATTGTAATTCAGTTTACTGCAAACAAAGAGCTTGTTGTTTAATTGTGTATCACTATTAAGTCATGCAATTGATCTTTGATCAATTCGTTTTCTCTTGGGACAACGCCATTAAAAGCGATGTGGAAATGATTATCTTAAGTGAAATGCAAGTTTCAGTATTTCCATAATCGTGTTATCGAAGTAACACAATCAATGTACCAAAGTGATTTATTCCTAGCGTATTTTTTTAATTTTCATTATTTTTTGCAATGTGGTTGTCACAGTAAGAAACTGGTAAGGCCAAGACATCGTCAACGCGGAGTAATTGTTTTATCGAACGCAAATTTCTATAAGAATTGCGAACAAATCAGAGCTAGAACTGAGTCGATTTCAGCGGCAAGATGTACATTGTAAAATTGTACGCCGCACTGCAGCAAAACTGCTGAATGGCCTGCGATAGAAGTTTTAAAAAAGGTGAGCTATGCTCATAGTTGCGGTGCTGTGTTTTATGCTATCATCGGTGAACGTCTCCTTGTCGAGTGATTGCACCAGTTACTGTTTCAACAAGGTATTTTGAAGTTCTATCAGGCCAGACATTGTCCATTGACCGGCCGTTATTTTCTTCTGTCAGGTTTACTCTCCTTGCTCAAAACCGGATTTTGCTTGGTCGAATATTGTCCTAATTTTTTTGACATTAGGCTGTCGACCTTAAATTCAAATTTAACTACAGCAGGTGTGAAATCTCTGCCTATTCAAGGAGCATAACAATTTCAGTTATCTCTTAAAATTTGAGCCCGACATACCGAACAATTTCGGAGAAATTCTCCTTGAAAAACTCCAAAATTTACAAAGAATGTATGAGCTCATTAACGTTTTGCCACCCAACAATTTCGCAGTTTTTGATTGTTGCTATTTTCTTTGTTGTTGATTGCAAAGAGCCGAAACTTGCAAACTGCTCAAGTTAACGAGCTATTTCAGTTTTTGAACTTAATTTGTGTACACGACCACGTCTTCTATGGGCTAAGTCCAGTGCCATTAATGAGCAAAAATGTAAATAATGACGTGACGATGAATCCTCATATTTGCACAGAACACCAATCATCAATGGAACAACAGGAAACCCAACACCAGACCGATGTTGAAGCTCTACAAAAGAAACATGACGATGAACTGAAGGCTCTACAGGCGCGATTCAACGAAGAACTGACCGCTGAACGAGCTAAGCTGGAAGAAGAGAAGGAGGCGGACCTGGCGCGCCTGCAAGAAGCGCTCAGAGGAAATCTCAGCCAGCAGCAGGAGTTGCAGTTACAGATGCTGAAGGAGCATCACGATCGTGAACTCGAGGCTGTCCGCGAAGAGCTGGTGCGAACTCATATGGAGAAATTTACGGAGATGACGGCGCAGCTGGGGGCTGAACACGGGGTTTGTTTGTTGTTTGTTTATATATGCAGATGAATGAAGTAGTCAGTTTCTAAAAGAAACTGTTTTGTTGCGTCGGTAGGGCAGTAAAATGCAAAGAAAAAAAATTTTCTATTGATTTGATAGAGAATGTTGGCCATCGTAATGGGATTGGAAACATGTCGTTTAGGGACGAAGCTTCTTTAGAGCGAATCTTTACCAGTGGCGCGTCTAGGGGAGGGGCCCCCCTTATTTTTAGACCAAACAGAGGCCCGAAGGGCAGAAAATGTTTTTTTGGGAGATCGGGCCCCCCCTTATTTCAGGGTAGAGATGACTGCTCCCCCCTCTTTATCTGAATGTCTAGATCCGCCACTGCTTACTGCGTGATTGTGAGGGTGAAAAGAGAGGGCGACGTTTGTAATGTATGTCAACTTTCTTCTTCGCCTCGCTATTTTGAACTTTATGACGTTGTATGGTTTGAACTATTATAGACCTTTAGATTCTAAGACAAGGACGACTACGAGGGCGACGTTTTCTTAATACTGAGTAGTGCATCAGCGTGAACCAGCGTCATTTTGGCGGGAAAATGTGATAGCCTTCGTAATTCTACTACGGGTGGCGGAAAAAAGTTAACAAATGCTAGAATTGTTATCATTATGCGATAAACCGTGCCAACTTTTCTGGTGAAAAAGGTGCAATGGAGCTTTCAGGGGTGTCTATTTTTTGAGAATAACCCGAAAAAAAAACTTTAAGTTAAATCTCGTCCGCGAACCTAAAGGTCTTCTATTTTTCAGAATTTCCAGCAATTTCAATAGATCGTTTTCGATATATTGAAATTCATACTTTGCTCCGAGGCTTGGGAAATAAAACAAAAGAAATGCATTATTCATTACTGAGCTTTAACTTCAACTTCAACTTAATTTAATAGAAGATTCAAGGTGATTTCTTTTGTTTTACGGAGGATGTTTTCTTTAAATCAAAGGCGGATCTTGAGAAAATGAAAGAATATACCCGAGCAGAAATGTCTGAAAAGTTTCAAACAGAACTTGAAGAAGCCAAAGAGGTAGCCCGCTACGAACTCGAACAAGAACATTTAGAAAACCTGCGACAACTTGAGCAAAGCCTGGGTCAAAAACACGAGGAACAGTTACGCGGATTGGCTGAACTTCAAGGGAAGCACGTACAGGAAATTAACATTCTCAAGGCTGGTCACGAGGCGGAAGTAGAACGCCTCAAGAAGGAGCTAGCGCAGGCGCACAGTGAGCAACTGTCGGCCGTGAGTCTAGACGCGGAGAGGGAGGTTTCTCAGGTGAACAAACTTTGTATAATAGTATTTACTTAAAAAACTGCGCTGTTCAGAGTCATTTCAGGGGCGGTGTGAAGAGATTTCGGGACCAAATTTTCCGCCCCTTTCGGTGTGTGCAAAAGTCGAATAACTTTGCAACATGAAATAATCTGTTGAAGAGAATTGATGTGATCATATTTGACAACACAACAAGTTGGAGGGTACTCGTCCAAAAAATGTTTATCTTTGAGAAGCTAATACATAAGCAAGTAGTTAAGCTAAATAATTGTTAAATGGAAGGGGATAAGTAAGACTAATTACAGTTACAAGAATGACAAGGGAAATACAGACCCATTAACTACAAACCTTGAAACGCTGAATTGGTTTAAGAGCCTCCATAGTTATGCAATGCCATAGAAGTGGCAAATCGTACAACAGTTCCAAGACAGACAACCACGAAAGAGAGTATATTAGATCAGCCTAGTAAATATTGTAATTGGCACCTGTTAGGACTAATTGCTCTTCACTGAAATCTTTGCGGGTTGTCTTTCTATAACATGCCTAGCTGTCCCACGAAGGAGAACTGTGTTCAAACTGGGGCTTTGTTAGACTCTTATAGAGTGTTTCTAGTCTGTCTGCAGGAACAAAATTCGCGTAATATAGTCAGCTCTCTCTAAAACGGATTCCTTTAGGACTGGTACTATGTGTCTTAGAGAAACGACCGCCTTAAAGAGAGTCCACTGACAGTGGTGCAGAAAGGCAGGGATCAACCCTAAGTGTCCTTGTTTGCCAGGTGTTTGTCTTACAGGGGTTTAAAACAGATTTAAAGGCTTGTTTATCATGGTGGAAAGTGCAGTTAGCTTATCCAGCTAGTTTAGAGGCACTCCACTCAAATACAACATAACAGGATTAAAAACCCCAACTGGCAGGAGGCAACCAAATGGCTTTTTACAAGCGTGGCCGAGGATTTGTCCCGAGAACAAATCCAGCAAGTGGCCAGAGCGGGACTTGAACCTGGGACCGTCAGATTGCGAGTCCGACGCGCTGACCATTTGGCCACGCTGCCTCTTAAGAGAGGGGTCGTTAAGAGAGATATTTGACTGCATTGAGCATCTCTTTCATCAGATTAAAGAAGATTTAGACTCGGCCCATGCTAAAGAGATAGACGCGTTCAAAGAAGCGCTGGAAAGGGAGAAATCTAGAGTACTGGCACTAGAGGCAGTACAGGCCAGCATGCAGACAGCGCACCGTGACATCGTGTCACGCATGCAGGAAAACTTCGAGCAAGAGATGGAGGGGCTAAGAAACAATGTAGATTCTGCTCATGGTGAACAAGTACAAGAGCTGCAGAGTTTGCTGGAAGATAGGCATAAAATGGTTAGTGGCTTGCATTGATATATCTACTTCTGCTTAAAATTAAAAACAATCATAATTTCTTGGTAAAATATGAAAATGTGACAGCACCAAATAGGTCACACTTCAGGATTTCATCCATAGAGTGAAAAATAGAAAGCTCCTTTGTGTAGCATAATAAACAGCACCACAGGAAAGTACTACTGAGAAGCTTTCATTTGAATGGTCACACTTTAGGATTTCATTCACAGAATCAAGAGGTAGAACCACCTTGTACAGCATAATAAACGGTACCACAGTGGCTTTCATTTGAATGGTCACACTTTAGGATTTCATCAACAGCCTCAAAAGTTGGAACCACCTTTCAGACTTCCTTATCTTTAGAATAAAACCATCTTAACATTTTTAGATTGGACCACGAGTAGGAGTTTTTAAGCCAAGCTCGTGTGACTTAGATAATCACTGGCTACAGCAATCGTTTTTCAAAGAGTATCAGTTCTGCAGACAAATCGTCCCAGAAGTTCCATCGGCACTTTATAAACGAGAAAGAAACTGAGCTGAGTTAAGTTTCGAAAAGACTTTTGGGACTGTTATTGGGGACAGGAAAAAGAAATTTGTTCAGTACGGAGCTTAAGCAACAATGACGGCGACAACTACGACAACGCCACTTAAAAAGTGAAGTCGTGCTACTTCAAACTTTTTGGCGCTTATTCCATCTCGTTCAGTCCGTCAAATGTTGGCAATTTGTTCTGGAGTTGAATTCGACGAAGTTCGGGAAAAAAAAAGAAAATCGTTGTCATGTGTTCACCTCCTCCGCAAAACGTGAAAGCTCCGCTCCCTAACTGACCGGCGCGTCCTCAGTAAGATCCCAGAAGTCTTCGCGCTAGTTGACTTGGCCCAGTTCCCCTCTCGGTTTTGAGTGGCGAATACACGTACTTGTACTGGCAAGTCAAATCTTAAGATTGCTATTGAAGAACGTGGGGCCAAGTGCATATTAATTGTCAACTTTGATTGTTAGGAGCTGGAGCGCGTGCGATCAGAGTTGCTTGCCGCGGAGGAGAAAGCCACAGCACTAGAAGCCCAGCAGGCAAAAAGTGTGGACGAACTGGAACAGCAGTTTCGACAAGAGATGGAAACGCTGCAGGAATATCTGAAGAGTCAAGAAAAGGAATATATAGCTGAAATCGAGAGAACAAGGGTAGGAGATTTACCCCGTATTAGTCAGTTAAAAGCATGTATATGTCACATGTCAAAATAAATTCAGGTGAAAATTTTTTAACCTAAGTTGATTCTCAATTTCTTTTGTCTCGTAGCCGTGATTTGTTATGAATTAGGGCTAGGGGACAAAAACCGGGACATCAACGTTTTCGTTTCTTAAGGTCCCTAATAACATTCCGAGAATACATGATAAAAATCATTTGGCACGTGTACATGCTTGATATCGGTGCCCAACACTTGTGTTTTCAGTTATGAACTCATGAAGGTTGTATTTTGTTGCATCAAGATACTGTAATATGGGAGTTATGGACGACAAATTTTGTAAATGTCAACGTTTTTCAAAGTACGCTTTGAAAAATGATGAAAACTAGACGTTCCAAGGGTGTCCCCCTTTTTTCATTGGTTTAACCCTTTCATTGCCAAATGTGGCCAAAGGCAAATTTCGTCCAAAGTTCCAAATTTCATTTTCTAAAATTTTAAGAAACAAATGGCATCATGTGAAAGTACAGGCAGAGAGCTTTCATCTGAATGGTCACTTCATAGGATCTCGTCCATAGACTCGAAAGTTATAGTCACCTTACAAACCCCCCTCAAACACTCTGGCAGTGAAAGGGTTAAAAGCAGCTGAAAATGCACGCGCAACGTAACAGGACGATGAATGACGATAATTGGTGTCCTGTTTAATAACGTTTATTCGGAAACCCCTTGGTACAGTGTCTTCATTGATGATTTTTTTTGGGTTTTCGTCTTTTTCGTTTTAGTTTTGGCTACGGTTCTGCAGCTGTTCGATTTATTTTTTTTTTTCTCTTTGCCATTTTCTTAGGAAGAGAGCGAAAAGTTGTTGAACAAGCTCCAAGAGAAGCAGTCTCTTATAAAGGAGGTGTGTGTGTGTACTTTTCTTTAACCCTTAAAGTCCAGCAGTGATTATTATCAAATTTCTCCAGTTAATTTCAAAAGTGAGACAATCAGGGAGGTCAGGAGAATTAAGGATATGATCACTCAAGATATATTAACAAATTCTCCGTAACAGTTCTATGAGAAACATATCGGACAGGAAAGGAGAACTTGTATTGTAATAAACAGTTTGCCTCGCGCGCTTCCTTGTCGCCCCGCCCAACGCGACCGTAGGGACAGAAAAAAGCTATCTTTTGCGAATTGGCCACTTCAGAAATGAGAGAGAACTGGGCTGAGTTAACTTTAGCAAAGACTTCTGGGAAGGTTACTAGAGACAGGAAAAAAATTGGTCAAAAGCTGACCAGCGCGTCCCCAGTAGCGATGCTAAGAATAATTGCGGGACGCATTTCGGCTCCAGTTACCTTCTCGTTTCTAAAGTGGCGAATTGGAGAAGAGAGCAGATACCAGGAAAGAATCTGTAGTGAGAAATTATCGCTCACGACCTTAGTTAGACATTCCTCCCTCGGAAACGTGGTCACCTTCGACTTCTCCAGTTGTCCTTGTGGGTAGTCCTGGGGTACGTACGATTTCCATGGGAAAACCGGAAATTCCGGTTGAAAATCAAATGGTTTGGGAAGCCTCAGAAAATATGGGCTGTGATTTGCGGTGATGCAATTTTTCTATTCTTTTTAGTCTGTTTAGCTGATTTGGATATACTTTGTAGCGGTTCGTTCTCCCAGTTAGTCAAATTTTATAGTTTTAAGTTTGTGCACAAGATTCCCTCCCGGGTGGTTTGTGTAAATGGTAAGCACCCCCGGTTCTACCCCGTACTTCAGTCATGAGGCTTTTGCGGGTTTGAAGCATTATACCCTTTTTTATGCACAAGATTTCCGCCCGGGTGGTTTGTGTAAATGGTAAGCACCCCCCGTTCTACCCCGTACTTCAGTTATGAGGCTTTTGCGGGTTTGAAGCATTATACCCCTTTTTATGCACAAGATTTCCGCCCGGGTGGTTTGTGTCAATGGTAACCAGCCCTGCCTACTTCATTCCTTTTGTTTAGATGGAAGCAGAACAAGCTCGCCTTCAGAATGATCTACAGCGGCAGTCCGATGAGTATAACTTGATCCTGTCTCGACGCGAACGTGAACATCAGGAAGAGGATAA
The DNA here is from genome assembly GCF_958299795.1 of Porites lutea. NCBI lineage: Eukaryota > Metazoa > Cnidaria > Anthozoa > Scleractinia > Poritidae > Porites > Porites lutea. Next base: position 4,003,347 of record NC_133203.1, read on the forward strand.
TCTCGCAGATTTGCTGCGCTCCGATGTGGAGCGATTGGCTGCAGAGAGGTGAGACATTGTTTTTAGGACTTTTCAGTGTATAGCCGTCATGTAAACTCATAGGCTCGGGTGTCAGTGGGATCAGTGACTTGGGGCACGGAGTTGAGGGACCCCAGGTAGGTAAGATAACCCGCTTAGGTGGGGTAACCCGCCTGTCCATATAATCTCTCATTTTAATTAAGTCACGTTTATATGATAGGTGGGGTGACCATGTGAGAGATTATAAGGATACGCAGGTTGCCCCATCTAAGAGGGTTACCTCACCTACCTTCACGTAAACAGGCCCTTAGTTTAAGGTCTTTTTGTGATTACTTCGTATAAACAACTACCAAGGTTGGCATTTTCATGACTCTTAAACTGTCTTTTAACCACCGGCCAATGATTGGTTGGTTGGTAGGGCGCATGTCTACTGAGCGGGAGGCCAGCGGCCTGCAGTGCAGGCGTATTTTGGGCGCGCAAAAGCTGCTTGTTTATGTTCGTATTGTTTAGCCGTCATCTTTGATTTTATGACAGAGGACGATTGGGGAGAGTAGAAATAGTAACCCATTTCCTCCTCTTTTTTTGGAGTTTCAACATGGCGCTTTCACGAGCAAAAACATTCGCGCACGCTAGGAGATCGGCGGTCGGAGCACTTACCAGGGTCTCGTAAATTAAAAAAAAAACGAACAAACAAACAAACAAAAACGACGGGCAACTAATGCCCTTGTCCCAGTTCAGGGGATGGCGCCATTGGACGGTGACGTTAAGTCGTTAGCCTTGTCTCCTTCATTCTTTTTTATCAATTCGAGTGCAACGGACAAGAACATTAACTGTTCACTTTATTCGAGTGTCAATGTATTTAGCACGAAAGTATTAATGGGGACACTATTTTTACGTCTCCTACTGAAGAAGAGACCGCCATTTTCCGTGGTCACCCGAGCCACGCGAAGGACTAGCCGTTTGCAGGGCAAAGGCAGTACCTTTATTTTTCAGTTATTTTAAGACCAGGAGCATTGGTCCGGCTCCGGGAATCGAACCTGCGACCTCCCGCTCTGCAGTCAAGCGCTCTACCGACTGAGCTAATCCTGCCGCGGCTTAAAACAATGGCGGTCAGTTTTTTAAAACCTCTCATAAGCTGTGTGAGAGAAAGAACTGATACGCGTCCACAAAAACAGACGCGAGCTGTTATGATGTTTATGTTGTGGTTCAATTTTAAGTTGGTATTCTTTCATTTCAAACGCATTGCCATGCAATAGCGTTCCAATACCGCGACATTTACGCCAAGTTTCTTTGCTTTTGCTTCCAGAAATGCCTTGAACCGCACAAACGAACGCCTTTTAAAACTGCTCTCAGATGTGGTGAAACAAGCAGCGTCAACTGAGGAGACTATAAACAAAAAGCTGGAGGACCTCATTCAAGAGACGAGTCAAACCGAGGAACAACTGACCCAGTTCCCTCTAGAATCGGGGACCTTGCACGAGTCCCAGTTCCCCAACGACTCTGTCCGTCGCCCTGAAAGCTCATTTCCGGCTGGGCTGCCAACTTCCACTCCCGCTGCTGGACCCAGTGCTCTCGCAGCCAACCACAGAACACCTGCTGGAGGTGGGGATGTCGTAGTAAAATTGCTTTTAAAAAATTCTGCTTCTTCCATAACGTTTTCTTAACTTTACGTAACGACGAAAAAACGAGTAAGGGTTTCTACGTCCATTAACGTTGGGACTTAATTGACCAATCAGGTCGATAACCAGTGTTTGATACCATCAACTGACGTGATACAACTCACTTTGACTCTGAAGATGACTAGCGCACGGGTAGTCGAAACGTCAGTCACTGTCAACAACAGAAGTACGTTCACCCGGACGATCATGCTCAGCCTTACTAGGATAACACTGTTTTAGGTCAATTCTGTGCTGAAGTCATTACTTAGTGCCTTTCGCCATACACGAAATGTTCCTGTAGACTTATGAAGAAGATCTCAAACAAATTTCATCAGGAAGCACAAACCATAATATTTTTGGAGATTTTTGCAGGCAGGTCGCTTGAAAAAGTTGGCCGAACTTTCTGAAGTTTTAATCCATATCCATCCTTGCCACATCCGTAGCAACAGACGGCAGGAAACAGTTTCAATGCCTAAATACAGTCTTAAATAACAAAACAAGGCCATTTTGTTTAGAATTCAATTGATGGGAGACACATTTAATCTTTTCAAACAGATAGGATATAGCGTGACATTGCCCCTGTAAAATAAGAGGGAGCTTAAGGCAACAAGGACGGCGACGGCTACGAAAACGTCACTTAAAAAGTGAATTGGCGCTGCCTAAAACTTTATTACGCTTATTCCATCTCGTTTAATTCGTCAAATGTTGGCAATTTTTTTTGGAGTTGAATTCTAAAAGACTGTATCAAAGTCCAGGAAAAGAAAACGAAAGTTGTTGTCGTGTGTTCCCGTCCTCGACAAAACGTGAAATTACGCATTTTCACGTTGTGGTCGTGCAACGACGGCAAAGAAAATGTACAAATGCACGTGCAAAGTTGTTGTTGTTTTGCTGATATAAAACTGTTGTTTGCCGTTCTCGTTGCTTGAGCTCCCCAATGAATAGTGTGGCGTAGCACCTTCAAAAGACTTCCCTGTATATCTCTGGGTTTGAAATTAAGTTGGCCGTGACTCAGCGTATTTCACCTTTCACTGGTTTGGTGAACTGAACCTGACCCATGATAGTCTTTAGCTTATACAATCTCGTTTTTCATCTCTTAGGTGCAGCCGCTGACCTTTCTGAATCTGAGGATAATACGCTGACCAGTAAGACTGACTTGTCAATGCTCAGCGATGAAGGTCTCGAACTGTCCCAGAGACAGACCGACACCATGTTCCAGGGGCCGAGCTTGGACGAACAGGCAGAGGAGCTTGTAATAGGTGCGATATTTTAGAGGGCCGTTCTCAGTGAACTTACACAACAGGACGGAAGAAGAGCGAAGACGGCAAACCTTGCGTGACAAGCGTGACAATAATTTTGTTTGAGAAAAATTTGCCTCAAACCTCAACTTTCTTTAAAAAGATATTTTTGTAAAAGACCAAAAAAACATTGATATTTAGTGGAGATCGGGGCAGAACATGCCAGTAATAGCCCTGTCATGTTTGTCACATACAACCCTTTTGCCGTCCTCCTCTTTCTGCCGTTCTGTTGCGTAAACTCACTGCCAAAGGACCTCTTTATAACAGTTCAACCCTCACTGCGTTAAAAACTACGTGCGTTTTTTCCCTCAGATAGAGAACAAGACGAAAAAGCGGAATTTTTCCATTGCATACCCTTTTATGTTCTGTAGCTCGTTCGTAGATCTCCTCTTTTCTATCGCAGAAAATTTACAGTACAATCCCCTGTTTTTCCGTTAGTTCGTCGAGATCAAACGCTTGCTGTAACTTGTGGCCATCTTGGTTTCAGTTTACCAAGGAGCACCGAGGCTTATAGTAGTAGGGTGAGGGAGGCGCCTTCTCCCAACCCCCTCCCCCTTCCCCCGTCCCCTAGGTAGTTTTTTTACTCCTACCTATGTCCCACTCGGTACATTTGAAACCAAAATGGCCCTCCGATCTTTTAGCACCGGTCTCGGAATAAACGCACTAACAGTTTTGCATCCGCTCCCACCGGCTATTAGTACCGTGCCTAGTTCCGTCGGGTGCATTACAACACTTAAAGTACGCGTGAACAATTCGATTTCGCCTGAAGCGTTACTTGTTTCTTCCCGACTCACGAACCGCTCCGCCTCTTTTGATGTGTCGACGAGCCTTCAGCCAATCATGTTGATGTATTATGTTTTCCTTTGAAAATCGAACACTCCTTGAATAAAACTTTTTATTTTTAATTTTAAAGATTCCGGCGCCAGGGTCAGTGCAGCTGCGCAGAAACTGCTGGATGTAGTTACCATGACAACTAAACAGGTATTGTTGTTCCCTGATTGAAATTTCGTCATTCTGGTTCTAGCAGTATACGGGTTGTTTTTCACATGAAACTAGTTTAGTGGCCTTAGCTCCCACGAGTCTTCTGTAGCTTTGAGTGTTAGAGCATCGGGACCAGTAATCAGAAGGTCATAGGGTCGACTCCTGGCTCGTACTTATAGTTTTACCATTTACTACTATTATTTCCAATTGTTGTACCTTTTATTTATTTATTTATTTATTTATTTCATTTATTTTTGCTTTCTCTTTATTTACTTTCTTTTTCCCCCGACTTTTGAACTTTGCACCGAACTTTGTCATCTAAGATTCATGTAGTCTGCTTTCTCGCTGATTCCATTTTTTATGTGGTCTGTTTACAGTGGAATCAAGCTCGAATTGCTCAGAAAGAACTACATGACATTACAATTCAACGCAACGAACAACTTGAGCAGGTAATGGCTGCCCAAGAGGAATTAATGGCGCGACTGAAAGAGGAGTTAGAGGAGAAGGAACGTCTACAGAATGAACTCAATAAGGCAAATGAACAAATGGAAAGTATGGCAGCCGAAAATGACAGGCTTCAGGACGAAGCTAAAGCAAAAGATCAGAAAGACGAAGAGAAAGCGGGAGAGCCAGATGAAAAGTTGAAAGAAGTTGAAAAGGAAAACGCAGAACTCAACACCAAAATCGAGGAAGCTGAGAAAGCGCTGGAGGAAGCAAAATGTCGGGAACAAGAGCTCGAGACAGTTAAACAACTGCTGTCCTCTGAAGTGGAGACTTTTCAAGAAGAAGCAAGAATGCGGCTGGCACAGGAGGTAGCTGATAAGAAGAAAGAGGAAAGTGAGTACGAGAAGCAGATAAACGCGTTGAAAGAGGAACGAGATGAGCTGGCTGAAGAGTTGGAGGTTTTGAAGGAGTCGGGTGATGAGTTGTTGGAGGAGAATGAAACACTCAAGGCAGCTGTAGATCATCTCGCTAATGAGAAAAAAGATCTTGAGGAAAAAGTCCTGAAGCTGGAGGAGCAGAATCTCGACGAGCTAGACGGCCCTGAAGAGCTCAAGTCCAAAGTACAAGAGCTTCGACAAGCGTGCGAGAACCTTAAAGAAGAGAAGGAGGCCCTAGCTTCGAAAGCGTCCTCTTTAGAGAAGGAAGCGAACCGATCTCAAATGACTGGCTCTGAAGGTGAAGTTATTGAGGAAAATGATCGCTTAAAGAAGGAGGTAGAAAAACTACGAGAAGGCAATACTGAGTTAGAAGAAGAGAATGAGAAACTTAAAGACGCTATTGAGGAGTTCCGCGAAGCAGTTCAAGGCCTGTGGGATGAGAAGGAAGAGCTTAAGATTGAGTTGTCCAGAGCAAAAGGAGAAGACACGACTGAGTTCGAAGAGCTGCAACAACTGAGAGCCCAGGTGGCGGAGATGACTGAGAAGCTTGAAAGCGCCGAACTGGAGCAAGAGAAGAAGAGGGAGTTACTCCAAAAGGCGCAGGTTCATCTGGAGAAAATCCCAGCGCTTGAAGCGCAGGTGGAAGAACAAAACGAGCTTCTGAGCCAGCTGAGGCAGGAGAGGGAACAAGACAGACAGGAAATCGACAAGCTGCAGCGTGCTGCCTCACTACATAACGAGGCGCCCTTGATACAGGTTTTTGTGTTTTTGTCGTTGTTGTTGTTGTTTTTCTTGTCAAGAGCGCTGATTTGTTTTTCTTCAGGTTGTCCCAATTTCTTTTTAACCACAACTTGCTCAAAAACGTCCTCCAACACCCTCCGAATATGCCTTGCAACTTCTTTGTTTTTGTAAACGTTGCATGGTTACCTCGTTTTGAGCGGTTAATTTGTTGAGTTCATCTTAGCCCGTGAAAGGAATTGGCCTGCTTCCAATGTATGGGTCCTCATAGCTCAAATGGTAGAGCACTGCAGCACTAACGCACAGGCCATGGGTTCGAATCCCTCTGAAGTCCCGAAATTTTTTTTCGGGTTTATTTGCAATTGCTTTAATTGCAATAACCACTGCGACGATCATATCTTCATTTAAACTTTGTATTTCTGCAGTTCACATCATCTTCATGATTCATTCCTTTCACAGGTTAAGATAAACTCAACAAACTGGCCTACTTCCGATGTTTGGGTCTTCCTAGCTCAAATGGTAGAGCACTGCAGCGCTAACGCAGAGGCCTTTGGTTCGCTGCGACGATCATGTCTTCATTTAAAATAGTTGACTTATCGTTGAATCAGTCCGTTTTGGTAAATTTATTGTTTCATACTTTTATTGTTCATTTTCTCTTTGAACAGGTGACCACTGTAGAAACTGTTGAAGGAGGAATACACGGGGAAGAATTATGGGGGGTCGAAGGACAGGCAGATGGCGGGGATTCTCAGCAATCTGGCGGAGATACGCGGGAACTCAAGGATAGAATCACTGAGCTGGAACGACAAGTCGAGAGCTACAAGAAAGCCCTGGAGGAAAGCATCCAAGAACCGGAAGCCAACAAACTCATGGAGCTGGTGGAGCAAGTAAGTGCAGAGAGAGACGGCTTGGTTACCAAGTGTAACGAGTTAGTGGAAAAAATCAGTGTCGATAAACAATCCACGGAAGGAATGCAGTCCACAGTTGAGGACCTACGAACACGGTTGAAGGAGGCAGAGCAAAACTATAAAGAGTTAGACAAAGAATTGAGCGCCAAATCCCAGACGGAGTTAGGCATGTTAGCGCAGATAAAAGATTTGCAAGATGAACTGACCAAAGCATTAGAAGCTCTTAAGGCGGCGGACGAGCTGAAGGAAAGGCTGCAAGAAGATCTGGAAACTAGTGAGGAGACGCAGAAAGATCTGGAGCGGGAAAAAGGAGCCATACAAAAGCAGCTGAATGAGAGCTTTCTCCAGATCTCCGCGCTTAAGGTATTAGCTCTTAAGGTGATGTTACACGAGACGATTCGCAAAAATTAAGGGCAAAGTTTAAATGTTAAAAACGATTCAGGTAAAATAGAGGTCGAGAATTCCGCTGTCTTAGGAGATAACCCCCGCCTCTTCCCCAAAGAAAGCAATGATTGTGGAAACTTGAAGGAAATGATCGGATTTTTTTTTTTTGCCTTAGTTAAAATGGATTTCCTCTGTGGTAGAGTTGAACAAAATTACCCTGATTTAGTAGTATTTTCTATTTTCGCTCTGGGTTTAAAGATCTGCTACTGCTTCTTGGGCGTTACCAGTTTGCATGTAGAACGACATCGTTTCGTTTTCCCTTCTAGGAACAGCTCAACCGAGTAAAACACGCAAATGGAGAGGAACGCGATGAGACCCCGACTCCTGTTCGTATGCTCCGAGACGAGCGCGAAGCGTACGATCGGAAAGACCAGGAATCCCGAGCGTTGGCCGAGCAGCTCGACGCTTTTAAAGAGGCCCATGATAAGAAAGAAGAAGAATTGCAGAACTTGACCGAGCAAATGGAAGAAATGAACCAGATGATGGAAGAACAACAGAAATTACTCGAAGATCAACACAGCAAACTAAAGGGGCAGGAAGACTTGATTAATGAGCGCGAAGATCGTATGAAAGAACTGGAATTACTATTGGAAGAGAGAAAAAAGGAAACTCCACACAGGGAAGAATATGATATGGCGCTCAAAGGTAATTATTATCGTCATCATCATCATCATCATCATCACCACCACTACCACCACCACCACCACCACCACCATCATCATTTTTAGCATTATTACTATTATTATTACATTTGAAAAAGAATACAGTAACACACTCCCATTTTAAGTTTTTTCCCTTCGTTGCATCATATTTATTATAACACTTCGTGTTATACATCGAGCCGATTTTTTGAAAACCAGCCTAACGAAATTTGCGGTGATTTGAGTGAAAAGGCGTCAAAAGAGTCGTCAAAAGACATGTTTTGTGGTAGGCTCGATTACCAGCCGCTGTTCGGGAAAATGAGCCCGCACTCATCCCCCGAAAGACCGGACCCGGGAGACGGCGGAAATCGAGCCTAGTTTTCTGGGCGCGATAAGCCCCAGAATCACGCTAACGAAGGAAAAGGAAAGGAGAAAAAGAGAGAGATGAGGAAGAAAGGAGGAGAAGAGAAAAACACCAATTGTTGCACTCTTAGTTTTTGTGGCTACTTTGGAGATTTGGCGGGAAAAAAAAACTGTTGGACGAAAAGGTCCATTTGCCGGTAACTTTTTCAAAAATCCGGCTAGAAATGTTTAAATGAAATACTGTGATTGCAAAACGCATTTTCTTTTATGAATCGCAAATTGTAGCTCCGTAGCTTTTCCACTTCAAATTAAAGTCTTTTCGCGCTGACAAGCTTCTACCGGTTTGTCGCCAACCGTAAGTGACGTAGCAGCGCGCGCGTTCAGTGCCTGTTTCCAGATCGCGGCTCGCGCAAGTTTCTCTTTGTTCACGCAAGAGCTGGTGTTTTCAACTTTTCGTGGAAATCTGACATGCATGTAGAGATTGTAAGAGCAAAAGAGTAAGCGAAAAGCTTAATTAAAGCGTTTAGCAAAACTGAAAATCCGCAAAATTTATAAGCAAAATTACTTAGTAAACTCCTCCACCGGAAGTAACTCGTCTGCGCGCAGACTTAAATTTGACCTGGAAAGCAACGAAAATAGAAAATATTGTGCGCATAGGCTAATAAAGACATGCGCTTCTTGGCTCAATAATCTTGTATCCCGGATTACAGGAAGTGAAGACGCTCTGATTCAGCAACAAAGAGCGGTTGATGAACTTTCTGAAAGAGTAAAAGAAATGGAGGAGGTTATAGCCGATAACGAGGACAAGCTTAAGAAGAAAGAGGAACTGCTGATCACCAAAGAAGAGGAAGTGAAACGAAAAGACGAGGAGCTGGGTGTAAAGGGGCAAAAGATCAAAATGCTTCAAGATGAGTTGAGCCGAGAGAAGACGGACAGAGAGCGAGAATCAGAGGCTGGAACACTCCTCACTGCGCAGGTTTGTCTCTAACCGGAAGTGACGTGACAGCGCGCGCGGTATTTGCTTGTTTCCAGAACTCGGCTCGCGCAAGTCTCTCTTTGTTTACGCACGAGCTAGTGTTTTGACGAAAATATGACCTGCATGTAGAGATTTTACCCAGGAATGGAAGAGAAAAAAATAAGCGAAAAGCTCAGTTATTGGCGTTTAGCACCACCGGTGAGAAAAAATTTTTTTTTTCTCCTTTACATTTGGTTATTTTGACCATCGCGTTATCAATTTCCCTCGTTTTTCGCTCTGATTTTTTGGCAACTGTGTCCTTCGGTTCTTGGTCTAATGATTTGGGTGTAGATCGACACTTTGTTTAAAAATATTTCAACGGCGATTGAAGCGACAATGTCACTCTGAAAGGAAATTGGCGTTCCTTCAAACTGAAGCGCGATTATTCCAACTCAATCAATTTGTCGAATGTAGACGAATTCTCCTGGGATTGAATTCTTGAGGACCGTATCCAAGTTCAGAAAGAGAATCGTCCGCTGTTTGGGTACTCCAAAAAACGGCTGAGTTAGAAATTTCACGTCGTAGTTTCAAGCTTCAATCCCTGTCCATCCTTGCCATCTGTATCAGCAAACGGCAAGAAACAGTTCCAGTGCCTAAATATACTCTTAAATAACAAAACTGGATCATTATTTTTGAAATACAATTGGCACAAAATACTCGCTTTAAGGTTTTAAATAGTGTAGAAAATAACGTGACATACTCACATTGCCCCCTTTATCTGGAAGTGACTGAGTTTGGTGTGAATCCTCAATAATGAAGCACGTACTTTAACTACTTTCTAGCTGAAAAAGATAAAGAATGAGTTGGATCAAGTGCAAGAAGAAGTTCGCACTAAAGAAAACGAAAAAGGGCAGATTCAAAGAAATCTTTTGGCCGAGTCACGCCAGTTGACTGCGTTACGAGCAGAGTTGGATCAGTTACGTGACAGATTCAAATCCCAGGAGGACAGTCACGTGGCAGCTGTCGCTGACCTAAGGAGGGTGCATCAAGATGAAGTAAACGCTCTGAAGGCCGAGTTAAATAACGTCCAGAGGGGGGTGCCCTCGGGGGCGGAGGATACACTGAGTCCAAGTCAACAAATTGCCTTTCAGCAGGTTAGTTGGATCAATTGAGGTTTTTGGCTAACTGACCACCTACCCCTCCCCTCAATCACAATTTTGCCCTACGTGGGATATAAGTGTTAATGTTGATTTAGGAGAGGGGTAGGTGGTCAGATACCCACAAACCTCAATTGATCTTTGTGGTTCACAGTAAGGTAACTGCACATCCCTGTGGAGACTAACTTCAATGTTCTCCTAACAATATCCATACAGTAACAGAGAAGAGGTTATGAGAATTAATAAAACGATCATCAGAGAGAAATAGTTTGATCTTTTATCACATTCTCTCAACTACAATCTATGAATATTAGTCTAGAGAAATTCTATGTAAATATCGGGGCATAAAGCGTTTTAACAAGTGATGATGATGATGATTGTTTATCCCTAATTTTTTTTTAGAAACTTAAAAGCGTGGAAGAAAATCTCAAACGGCAGTTCGAGAACCAGCTCGTCGCAGTGAAAGAGAACGAAGAGCAAAGGCGCCTGCGTGACGTGAAGCAAGTCAAGGAGAAACTAGAGATGAAAAGTTTGGCAAGTATGAATAATCTGCGACAAGAACTCTTAACAACGCACAATGATCAGGTCAACAGAATGCGTCAGGATCATCAACGGGAGATTGAACGGCTCCTAAGTATATCTGGTGAGTATATATCTGGAGGATCAAACTCAAAGTTGACGAAAAATCCACAATATCATTTTGTAAAATGGTGAAAAGCACCTTGTAAAACTACTGCTAAAGCGTTTTTATTTGAGAAGTAACATGATAGGATTTTTTCCACAGAAGCAGAAGTTAGAACTACGCAAAATAAGCGCTTGGGTCATCGACAAATCGCGCTCGATCGCGAAGACGCTATTGTGGATCATTTAGCGATAGTAATCTGGGGAGAGGGCAAAACTACTCGGAGTATGAATGTTGGGGAGCGGATGGCTACCTGCTCCCCTCCCCTCCCCTCCCCTCCCCTCCCCTGCACCCATAGTGGTCTTTGGTCTCCCAGCTTGCGTTTTTCAGATAGACATTAGCGGTTCTACGATGTGATGTTTGAACGTTCCATCGCAAAACCATTCATAGGCGACCAGTAAACAAAGGGTGCTTACCATTGACACAAACCACCCGGGTGGATTCATAAAGCTATAAAATTTAACGTGGTGGGAGAAAGACCCATCACAATGTATATCCAAATCAGCTGAACAGACTATAAAGAAAAAAATTGCATCCCCTCAAATCACAGGCCATGTTTTCTGAAGCTTCCCAAAGGGAATGATGCGAACCATTTGATTTTTCAACCAGAATATCTGTAAATGTAAATCGTAACTACCCAGTCTTTATTTTACCTCTTCAGGCATCGATTCTGCATCTCCAGAGATGCGCATGCGCCTTGGCTCAGCACTGGATCAGAATGAACAGCTTGATAATGAACTTGTGGGTCACCTGGCCCGACAAGCTTTACTCAAGTCCCCAGCTACTTCACCTCGAAGGTCTCAAACTGCTATTGAGGTAAACCTTCTCTTTCGTATCGATCTATATTTTTGTTTGGAAAGCCGGCGCTATCTCCTGCACAGCGGCGTTTTTGTGTCATAGCCCGTAGGGAGGCTGGCGCCTTGCATCTAAATAATGACGCACGTTTTTTTAATCCCTAGGGTCTTCTTAATAATCTTCATACCGAGGCTGAAACTATCCAGTCCCTCATAAGTGCAGTATCGACTCCAGTCAAAGATCGCTCACTGGCAAGCCCGGATGTAACGTCTCTGCAGTCTTCATGGTCAGCGGAAAAACAGGCTCTGCTTGAAGCTATCAAATCGTACAAAAATCTTGTTGTTCAGGCTGGAAAGGCGTCCTCGGTAAGAAATTAGGGACTTTACGATCCGACGACGCGATGGTAACGAGAACGTCAAAAAACAATAGGTTTAGAAGGCAAAACAACTTTGCACGTGCATCACACTTTTTTGTACATTTCTTTGCTGTTTTTGAATAACTGCTAACTGAAATGGCCTAATTTTACATTTTATGGAGGACGTAATTAAGCGATGACGAAATTTTATTCCTCTTTCTAAACTGGGATAGGGAGCTTAGGAATTCAACTCCAAAGGGGTTCGCCTACTTTTGATAAAGTAAATGGGTAGGAAGAATCGCGATTGTTAGACTGGAAGAACGTAAATTAATTTTTTTAGAGTCGTTTTTGCTGCCATCGTGTCCTCGGATCGTCAAGTCCCTATTTACGATACCTCTTCAAGGGCTCTCACCCTTTTAAAATGCTAGTTTTAAGACCGTGATTAAAATTAAGCAGGGGGTTTTGTGGCGCGATTTTTCTCGCGACAAGAAGGGCGAGCTAATGGCGTGCATGTCAACCTTTAGCGATTTCAGCTCGATTTACCTCAGCCAATCGTCGCGCTTTCAATTATGATCAAACTTTAGTTTAACTTAGAGGCGATTTTAGTTTAAAACTTCAAATTTCTGTTTGCACATTTGTTTACAAGCAATGCGCATAAACGCTGTGATTGCTGCTCAAAATACCCCTGTTTTTACATCTGCAGACAGATACCGCTAAAATCGTTGCAAAAATCGATTTTCTAAACATTATCCGTGTATAGCGCGGTAAACATAATTGAGCAGATGACTTCCTGATTAGACTGTGTATATTGAACTGACGTGTCTAATAATTCTTTTAATATCCGCTATTCTTAGCCCTCTAAACTTCCTGTGGAAAATGACTGGCGATCAGTTCTACTCGACGCTGTAAAAAAGGTTAGTAATTCTGTGTTCGCTGATTATATGTTGGTTCTCAGTGGCGGTAATAGGCCACTTCCGAGTTCCCCCGGGCCTCTGTATCAAAACGAGGTTAAGTGTTCAGCCTTTGATATGGAAATGATTTTTCATTCTCATGCAAATATAACTCATTTTGACAAGAAAGGTTGTGTACTTGGCCTCATTTTGAAAGTGAGGGTTTTTGGAACTCGGAAGCGGCCTATTCGTCACTTTGAGGTTGCGCGGGAGACTGGGTCGAGATGGTTGTCCAAGTGCATTGTGGGACTGTTCTGGGCGGCGAATTTACGGCCATGTTGGAATGCGTCCTCCAAAACAGTCCCACAATGCACTTTGACAAACATCTCGACCCAGTCTCCCGCGCAACCTCAAAGTGGCGAATGGAGGCCTAATAGCCGTCCGCTTGGTACAGCGGACCAGCTATGGCCATTTTATTAAAAAACGGATGCTCGCACTCGGAAAACCAGTGTGACAAGGCAAAACAAGATTGACTAGTCCAGATGTTCGGGCTCCTTTCCTCTTCCTCATTCAAGAACACAACAGGAGGTTCTGTCCGCAGGGTGACGCTCCCTATACTGGTGTATTTTTCGATGGTTTACTTGATTGTTCTTGTGGTTATTTATCGTGTAGGTTTTCGAGAAAGATCGAGATGTTTTGGTCGCTGAACTGCGGACTTCTCAGCTTATGAATGGTCATGACGCTTCGGACGCAGGTTTGCTGCGAGATCAAATACAAACGCAGGTATAGAGCTTCCCTTGTGATGTAACTGAGGATAAGTTGTTAATCGTAGCTTGAATGTTACAGCCTAGTTGATGGTATTTCTCGTCAGGGTCACTTTGCAGTAGCCTTTTTTTTTTTCGCGAAGCAAGAGTGGCGCAGGGGTGAGAGCAGTCGCCTCCCACCAATGTAGCCCGGGTTAGAATCCTGGCGTCGACGTCATATGTGGGTTGAGTTTGCTGTTGCTCTCTCCCTTGCTCCTGAAGGTTTTTCTCCGGGTACTCCGGTTTTATCTTCTGCTTAAAAACCAACACTTTCAAATTCCAATTCGATCTAGAACGCACGGACACGTTTCAACGAGTTGTTATGAACTCCAAAGTATTCCGTGGGTAAACAAATTACAATTACAAAAATTACAATGTGTGAGATGCCCCAAGTCTCTGTTTCAAAGCGAGACTAAGTGCAAAGCCATTGATATGACTTTTTTTCTCACGCAAATTAAACTCATTTTCACAAGAAAGGTTTTGCACTTAGTTTTTGAACTCGGGAATGGCTTAATGATCGCGATGTTTTGACTAGCCTGCGTGGAAGAAGCAAAAGGGGGAATTGGAGGGGGAGGGGTAGAAAAACGCAATCCGCCTTCTTTTCCCTCTTCCTCCCCATCCCCCTTCGACTCCTGCCACGCAGGCTTAATTTCGGACGCTTACTGCTGATCTCCGTTCGGTGACTTTGTTGATTGGTTGTGCAGCAACGGTGCCAATCGCGGTGATGTTTCACGGAACCACTCACATTAGCCTGCTTGTAAGCTCCCCGGAGCGCTCTGGCGGCGGGGTGGGAAAAGGAAAGAGAGCTTGGAACTACGTCTGAGACAACTCAGTCGGCGGGGAGCCACAGGAGAATTGGAGGCGGAATTCAAATTCCAGAGACGTAGTTGCAAGCTCTCCTTCCTTTTTCCGCCCCTCCGCCAGAGCGCCCTGCAGAGCTTGCTCGCAGGCTAACTGACAACGACGATTTTATGCGCAACACAGGGTTGCAATATTAATGTTGGAACGATCTTCCAGCCGTTCAAAACAATGTCGCAACAATTTTGCAACGCTGTGTTGCGCTAAAACTCGTCGTTGGTATGGTTGGTTTTTTGGGAAACTCGGCTCGGATGCCTATGATACACTTACTCCTCTAATTACATCTTAAGTAACTCCTTTCATTTCGTTGATTTCTAAGGATGAGCTTTCAGGTCGAGTCATGGAAGAGCTTCGCAAGAAGGATCGCGATTCTCTGATTTCAGAGATTCGAGAGCTTAGAAAGTCTGCAGTGATGAAACCGCGGATCGACCAGGTAATTTAGACATGGATGATAAAGGCATTATCCCTTTTAGAACATTTTGCTGTGCAGCGATCTAACAATTTTAAACATTAACCTCCCGTTTAGTCATTGATTCGTATCTTATGGTGCTTAACATTTGTCAGAACTGATCAGCCAGACCAGTCCAGCGATAAAAAGAATTCTACTACTAATCCTGCCAGGTCCATCACCACCACCACCACCACTACCATCATCATCATCATGACCATCGTCATCGTCATCGTCACCATCATCATCATCATCATCGTCACCATCACTACCACCACCACCATCGTCATCGTCATCGTCACCATCATCATCATCATCATCGTCACCATCACTACCACCACCACCATCGTCATCGTCATCGTCACCATCATCATCATCATCATCGTCACCATCACTACCACCACCACCATCGTCATCGTCATCATCGTTACAATTGTTACTGTATTGATATATGTGGCGATGGTGAATAGCAAGCCTGTGCTGAAAAAAGATACAAATATAATACCAACGACAATAATGTGATCTATCTTTTTTAATTGTTTATTTCTAGAAACAAGATCTTCTGGAGCACCTGCGTAACGAACTGGACGAAGCTAACAAAAGAGAAAGAGACATCAGAACGCAGTGTAAGAGAAAAGCAATTATTTGTTTGCTTTACATTGAAGTTTCATTTATCAATTCACACGTCGTGTGTTTTACTTTAAGCTCGTTGGTAACGAAATCCTTGTGGATAGTAAATTTGTTAATTGTAGATTCTAATGTTGCCTCCAAAATAATAAGTTATGAGTACAACTTAAACGAAGGTCACACCAGCAATAACATATAACTACTAAACACTCCTACGGTAGGATCGACGTGTTTTTTGTTTTGTTTTGTTTTTTTTTCATTTCCTAACAATTATTCCATTTTTTATTATACAATGTAACTGCAAGAATAAATTCCACATCGATTTGGTATGGCGATGAAGACCAATTTCTTCCTAAAGTGTTGGTTCTTTAAAAAAAATGAAACGCGACTTAGAAGAGTTGTGGAGTTTTGTTCTGCCATTTTTCAGGATACAAATTTTTAAAAAGTTTGATGACAGTTTTGTAGTTCCATAAAGTATTGGGAGTCTGTGAACTTGATAGTTAATCCCAAGAGGGGTACTCAACGTAATTTTGTACGGGGAGGCTCCGCTCCAAGGTCTAACCCCTTACCCTTTTGTATATCATTTTTGACAGAAAAGATACCCCTCCCGTATACCTTTTACTGACAAATGGTACCCTTTCACATACCTAGTTAAAAACTTTTCATCCCCTTTTAACTGCTGTAAATACCCCCCGGGTATTTAATCCTGTTCCAGGCTACTACTTCATTCAAAACGAAAACTACAAATTTTTGAGCTATATCCAACCTTTATTTTAGTACTTGTAAAAAGCCAGCACGCGGAGCATGTACAAAATGATCTGAACAACTTACTCAAGAAAGAACGAAGTTTGGTGGCAGATTTAAAGGATGCTCTTGCGAAAGAAAAGCGACGGCAAGCCGACATGACGGACGCTTTGGAAAAGGAAAAAGTCCATGCCATGTCACTTAAGTAAGTTAATCATGTTTAGAGATTTGTTCATAATAGTCTTGTATCGGTGATAGGTAGAGATAAAAGGGAAAAAAGGACTTTTTAATTGAGTAGCGTGAAGTAAAACTATAAATAAAAAAAACAAAAATAACGATTAAGGGGTAGCACATCCACCAAGTAGTTCTTCGTCTATCATTCCTGGTCGAATTAGAATTTGGAAGTGTTTGTTTTTTAGAAGAGGGGAAAACCGGAGTACCCGGAGAAAAACCTCTCGCAGCATAGCCTGTGAGCAAGCTCTACATTTGGAGGAGTTGCGAGAAGTCCACGAGAGCAGCACGCGAAAGGAGATGTGAGTGTGAGGTGCGGGGAAAGAAAGGCAGAGCTCTTCTTTTCCTTCGCCGCTCGGTCGCGCGTTCTCTTGCGTCTCGCTTCGCTCGCCATAATTGGAGAGCTTGCTAGGTGACTACTCGGAGCAAAGGAGAAAACCAACAACAAACCCACATACTAGCGTCGACGCCGGTATTTGAACCCGGGCCACACTGGTGGGATTACTGCCCTACCCTTGCTCTCCCAAAGGTAGAAAAATTACTCTGGCAATCAGAAGACGCGCTTAATATCAAATCAACCAATCAGAGCTCTGAGCCAATACACTGCGCTGCCTCGTACCCAGGACTTCCTCGGGATTTTTGACCGTAGTCCGGCGAAAGGGGTCCTGAGAAGGACGAAACTGCGCCAAGCACATAGATAAAGCTCTAGATAAAGGGGAGCACCCTTGAAACGTCTGGTTTTGCAACCTTTTCAACGCATATTTTGATAAACTTTGCCATTCACCCGATTATTTGCGTTGCACAGTTTCTTTAAAAGTTTTTTAATACTAGAAATGCTTACTTATCTTCTTGCAGGACAAGCCTTCAGGGAGAAAAGGTGCGTCTTTCGAACCAAACACAAGCCTTGGAGCTAGAGCGAGCCAACACCAAGAAGTACCAGGACGCTGTGGAAACTCAAAGACAGCGCACTAAGGAGGAGAGCAATCGGCTTCACGAAGACATTGAAACTCTTCGACGCCAGGTAGCGGCAGCCAAGAAGGACAAGACAGATGTGGAATTACTGCTAGAGAGAGAAAGAATATCGCGATCAACCCTCGAGACTGAGCTGGAAAGATTGAAAGTTCTGCAAGGAGAAGCTTTGGGTGAGGAATTTGATTTACAAAACGTCAGGCTACTTTTTTTATTATTTATTATATTATGTATATACTTATTTACAAAAAATAATTACAAATACATGTTATTGTAACTATTCAAAACTATTTCCTATTTTCACTGCGGGCTGAAAATAAAAAAAAATTAAATTCATAAAGGAAAGAAACTAAATTAACAGGAAAAATACGCAAACCTAATAAGTGAAAGAGTACAGCAGTAAACATCACGCTACCTGCTATCTTTGTGAAAAGCTCAAACTTGTTTTAGTGCCAGCTGAATTCCAAAGATGATGGTGCAGTTTTGTTATTTAAGACTGTATTTAGGAATTGAAACTGTTTCCTTTCGTCCTTTGCTGCGGATGGCAAGGATGGGCATGGATTGAAGTTTGAAGTTTGAAGTTTTGTTTTAATGCTACGCCTGCAAACATCGTCAAAAAGTTATTATGGTTAGTGCTCCTTGATGAAATATCTTTGGTATCTTCTTTACAACTCTACCTTAGCAGTTTGTGTTTGGGTGACGGCATTTATGACTTTAAGGATCATTAAACGTTTCTGGGAAACTGCCCACCTACCCCTCCCCTAAGCCAACATTTTGCCCTAAGTAAGAAGTAAGTGTTAATGTTGGCTGAGGGCAGGGGTCGGTGGGCAGTTTCCCAGAAACGTTTAATGATACCTTTTCTTCTCTTCCATTTAACAGAAGACTTGTCACCTATGTGCTCATTATTTTTTTTCGTTTTAACAGAAACGGATCGCGAAACAATCGAAGAACTCAACATAGCGTTAAGAAACGAGAGAACTCGAGCAGAGCAGATTCAGCAGGCGTTCACTAACGAAAAACGGCAGACGGAAGCACTGAAACACGTAAAAGAGCAAGCAGATCAACTGAGAAGCATTAACAAAGGTTACTTACTAAAGGCCGTGTCCAAGTGGCGCGTAGGACTGGGTCGGGGTTGTGTCGAAGTGCACTATGGGAATGTTTTTTAGACGCTAACGTTTCTTTTATTGGCTGTAGTGAGATGGCGCGGGAAACTGCGTCAAAATTCGTCCCACAAAACATAGTTCCCATAGTTCAACTCGACACAACTTCGACCCAGTCTCTCTCGTAACTTCATTGCTGACTTGCACGTGACGTCACGGCGGCCATGTTGGTGGTCAAAAACAAAAGCGTTTGAGGTTTCTCTCCTCCGTTTTCATGTAAATTGGTATTGACCACAAACATGGCCGCCCTTTCATGTGGCTGCAAACCAAGAATTCGCCAATAGGAAACAGTAGTGGAAGCATTTGCCTTGCCATCACGCAGAGGGGGACCGATTCCGTTCCAACCTCTCTATTTACCTAACTTAATCTCTAAGAAACGCGGCGAAAAGCTAACTACGGAAACGAGCGCTAGGGGTTAGGGTGGGGTTGGGGGGTCCCTTCACTTTGACACTTAACTTACTCAAGTTAGCCCACTGCGCGGGCACTCTTTTGGCTTGTCACGCAACGATCCTCCGCAACGTATGGGAGGAGGGCATGACGAACCAAGAAAACGCGCACCATATAGTGTCCATTATATAGCGTGTTTATCAAATGAAATACGAAAGCAGTCTAATATATCAAATCTCTTGCTTCAATCTCCACCGATGCAGCTCCAGAGTTTCGTTAACAGCGAACCTTTTAACCGTTTCATTGTTTACGTCTGCTAGAACGCTTTAAAAATTTTGTTTTACTCTTCAGAGCTACAAGCAGCCCTTAACGGGGCAAGGGAACGGTCTGTGGAACTCAGTGCCTCTCTGGAAGACGAGAAAAACCGCAGTGCTTTCCTTGAACTGTCTCTTGAGACCGAGAAGGAGAAGAACGATGAGTCAGAGAAAACAGAGAAGCTCGTAGCGCATCAGCTTAAGGGCGCGCTTGATGTTGTACAGGTACTTAACATTGGTTAAGATTGATTTGTTGTTGGTGTTAGGATCTCGAAAATGGTTTAAAATACTTTATAGTTGAAAGATGCGAGGCATGCACAGGACAACCTAACTAACGAAGTACACACAGGGTACCTAAAGTGTGAGAATCTAAAGATGATTTTCATTCGTCATGATCTTGTTAGTCTGTTGACAGAAAATTTTTTTCTCACAACGTTTTAGAAATCCTGTTTCAAACAGAACATGCGGAGAAAACTCACTCCATTTTACTGCCTTGACTTCTTAGACGGAAGCGGATTTTTGTTCGGGCACGTCAAAGAGAGAAACGAGGAGAACAAAAAAGCGAGAATATTGCAGCGACTCTTTCGTGTCCATCCTCTGCTACATTTAGCACGAAACGGGCTGAATAATTAGATAATTTCTTTGTCCTTTAGAAACAATTAATTGAATTGACGGGCACTTTAGAAGAGGAGAGACTTCGGGCGAGAAGATTACAGAACGAACGAGACGTACAACAGGCAACGGCAATGAGCCACAAAGAGAAAGAGAGGCATCTACAGAGCGAACTGGATAATGAGAAGAAGAAGCGAGCACAAGTTGAACAGAAACTGGAAAACGAGAGAGAAAAGTGCGCCTCTCTCAACAGAGATCTTACAGCAAGAGACTCGAAGATTGATGAATTACAGAAAGACTTAGAAGCCCAAGTTTTGCGAGAATCTGACAAGGTGAGTTTTGACATGGGTTACATTAGAGTCGACTCTCTTTTATTTCTGATCTTTGTGAATTCAAATTCCTCACTGCAGAAACACTAGATAGAATGGGTACAAGCGTTGGCCGTAGTGATTTCTGGGATGGGTGGACAAGCGTTAGTTATGATTGGTCGAAGTCTCGACGATATTCAAAGAGGCTATTAACCAATCACAAGTAGTGCTTGTCCACCCAATGATCCCAGGAACTGCTGCGCTGAAAGAGCTTCTACCCATTCCCACTTTCACGTATCGTTGAAGCCCTAGTAAAATTTATTATTCTGTTTTTATTTAAGCAGGGAACGTTACCTCTCACTTGTCAAGTTTATAATTTCTTTCCTTGACAGTGTAAAATATCCGGCCTAACCTTCTCCCTGTCTATCCCTAGGAGGCGTCTATGTATCCGCTCCGTATGCGACTGCTGCTTCATCAACAACAACTGGAATCCATGCGGCAACAGCATCAAGTACTTATCAATAAGCACCAGAACTCATTAGACTCCACCAAACACAGGTATTTAAAAGGGCTCGGTTCCTCAAAAGATGGTTAAGTTTAAGCCAGGATTACGCCAAGTTGTAAGCAAGATTTTCTTTCCTAAGATACTGTTGAGCCTTTTCTCCGAGATACAGTAATGACAACACAAAATTTTACTCTAAGCAATGAACAGGACGGTAAAATACAAAAAAGAGAAGAAAATTGTAATCCTGGGTTAGCGCTAATCGGCCTTTCGGGAACTGGGCTCAGGGCCCGAAAAAAGTCCCTTCCGGTCGTTCGGTACAAGCAGATTTTGTTTGTGGGGACAGTAACCTTTAGAGCTTACTTGTCCAGTAGGCAGGGTCCAAACCAGTCATCCTCTAACAAATTACTCATTAACTAAGACAAGCAAGAAGTGGCCCCAGGCAAGCAAAGTGTGAGAACTGCTTGCCCAAAGGAAAAGCTGGAGTTTTTTTTTTGAGCCATGGTGTTTTATGCACTTCAGCGCAGTCAATAAGAAATTGGGCTTTTTTTTCTGAATAGATTCTTCTAAATATCACTATGGTATACTATTATACAGTCATTCCTAATTAAAATGGCTGATAGAAACCTTGTGGCAGGAAAAACGCTGCACGGAGGAAAAAACTACACGCCACTAAATCACGTGAAAGATGTAGTGAACTAATGGGCATACGCATGCCGAGCGACTGCAGACCACGAGCACTGAAGGCGCCCTTTGTTGTTAACTCCTTTAAATTGTATTTAAATACATCTAAATCTCAAGAGCTTTGAATAATACCGTGTTTTTTGGTTTTGCAGAGATAACAAGGAGTTAGAAGAAGTGAGACAGTCTCTTTCAAATCTGCTGAGAGAACTAGAGCAAATCAGAGCCACGCTTACAGTGCATATAGATGTATGTTGTTAATAGAAAAATAACGTAATATTATTCCATTTTGTCCGTCGGCAAGATATCCTTGTGTTGACTGGAGTAAACATGACATATGCAGGGCCACCATGATCGTATTCGTCATCATCATCTTCAGCATTATCATCTCAATCATCTTCATCACATTCCTCTGTATCATTGTCGTCTTTATCATTAGTGTCACCACCGTAATCGTCATCGTTATCATCAACATAATATTAATTGTAACCATCGTCATCAGTATTATTATCATAATCATCATTGTCACCATCATCGTCATCATCATTGGTGTCACAGCCATTATCATTATCATAATATTAAATGTAATCATCATCATCGTTCTCATCATCGTCATCATTTATGTCACCACCATAATCGTCATTTGTTATCGTCAACGTAATATTAATCCTATTCATCGTCATCATCATCATCATCATCATCGTCATCGTCATCGTCATCGTCATCATCATCATCATCATCATCATCATCATCAATACCATTACATCATTGATAAATTACTTTGTACTGTTTTCTTTTTTCAATAACATGAGAGCTGACGTTCATTTCCTTTTACAGTGGAGTTATCTGTAGTTCGGAGTTGTCGGTCTTCATCTTGAGCCAAATTTGTCAAATTGTATCCCCTCCGGAAAAAAAATTCCCCCTTTTCATCTGGCCCTGGTTGTTCAAGGGCTGGATAGCACTATCCACCGGATAAATCGCTATCAATTGCGCTATCCACAAGATAGAGATAAATCAAGTGGATGGCGTTATCCATCTTTTGAACATCTGGGGCCTGATCCCAAATAAACAGAGGTTATATAACAGCAACTTTTCTTGTTTTTTTGCATGTGAGCTGAAGGCTGCTTTTTTGTTTCTAGGATGGTCAGACCGTTCCTTTGTCGCCGATAAAAGCTGCCGCCCAAGAAAGAATCGTGCGACAAAACACAGAATTAGCGGAATTCGTCTCCAAACTGAATGAAGAGAAAAAGGAATTGAGAAATGCGTTAGCTAATCTAGAAGAGCAAATCTCCCAGTACAGACAACGAGAGCGAACAAATGAACAGGTACTGTCAAACTCCGCTTTATTACAGACAGTTTCCTTTGTCCCTGGGGTAAAAAAGCCCTTTCATTTTCTCTAAATTCAACCCGCTTAATACGGACAGTTTGCTTTGTCTCTGGGGGAAAAAAGCCCAAACATTTTCTTTACATTCAACCCGCTTAATACGGACACCCCGATAATACGGACACTTTCTATGACCCCGTCAGTTTCTGTATTAACGGGATTTTACTGTAGTGTCTTTATTCCCAAGTCTTCTCGGATTATTTTTAACACGAATATACCACAAGGTGTGAAAACCACACGTTGAAATTCGTTTTGGGAGCTAAACACTCACTGTTCTCCAAAAGAGGTTTTGGCGGTGCGCTGATGTTCTTAGAGGTGAAACTAGAAATGTGCATCCACCGTTAAGTGCCGTAGCAGAGAAATTTCCACTTGCACTGCGCTTAATTTCGACATTACTGTCTCTGTTTTCATCATCTTGAGACTGAAGATGTTTTCGTAATAGTGGAGCCGTTTCAAAAAAAAGGCATAATAAAATAGAACCACGCCAAGGATGCTTTAAACAGAGATATGTAGCGCAGTTCGAAGATCATGCTTAAATACGGTAACTTTGTTGCTATTGAAATCTAATCTATCTAATCCCCTCTCTCCCCTCCCCAGAGCTCACGCTTAACAAGGGAGCATGCAGAGTCGGTTCTAAGAGCCGAGCGCGAAAAATGGGCTCAGGAAAAAGCAGAATCCCAGCAGGCCTTGAGAGCCGCACAGGCTGAGTTGTCACGTGTCCGCCATGAAGCCGTTAAAGACGGGGGTGCAAGCATATCGGTCAGTGGCCACGAATCAGAAGACGAGGTTACGTGGCCACGTTCTAAGGTGGGTTCCCTGTGAAAAGGCCCTTTTGCTGGTTAGATAAATGTACTGAGGTAAAGTCTCCTTTCACGTATACTTCGGTCTCTTCACTGGTCTCAACGAAAAACCCAGTTCTGTTTGTAAGCCTCTTTATTTTCGTCCAAGGCAACCATATAAATGTATTAGCCAACGCTAGGTGTGTTCACACCTACAATTGACCTAACTCTGGGTGTGTTCACACCTAGACCTGGCTACTCTGGGTGTGAACTTTACGGACGTGTCCCTGCCGTTCTTAAGACATTACATCACACTCTATAAGATGATCTCCTCCCTAAGACGTTCACCTAGTGCTAGTTTTATATTACCCTTGTTAGAGAGACCTCACTGTACAATATTTACATGATAATGATATCTTAACAGTAATATTGTTTTTTCTTTGTCCATAATAGCTCCTCAAGCTCTACAAACGCTTCGTCAAGGCAGAAAGTTTCAGGAAAGCTCTTGTCTATCAGAAGAGGTACCTTTTACTGCTGTTGGGTGGTTTCCAAGACTGCGAGTCTACAACGCTTGCTATGATCTCTCAGATGGGTGCATATCCGGCGAACGCAAGTAGACCGTATAGACGCACTGGTAAACGCAGGTTCCGCACTGCAGCACGTGCCGTGCTGGCGATCCAGCGCATGAACTTTCTGGTGAACAAATCAAAACGCGTTTCTATAGTAGGATCGCGAGAGAGTACGAGTCGATCGCGGGAAACTACTAGTCGGTCACGCGTGGTGAATGGTGACATTAACGACCACACGGTTTATCATCCAGCATCAACTGATGGGCATTCTCCGAGATCGATCGGTGAAGTTGCGCACTCTGCTCCAAAGTCAACGTTGTATCAAAACGGTGGTTTTACCACGTACACTGATCGGTATTCACCAAGGAGTGATCGGCGAACGTATGAAACACATGAAAATGACTCAAGAACTCGTCCTATTAAGGCACCGACTACTACATCAAGTGATAGATTCAGTCATCACGACGAGAATTTCACTGCTGATGAACCTTTATCGCGTCGAAGTTATCCTTCGTCGACAAGCAGATCACCACGAACTTACTCCCCGACAGCCTGGTCGGATACTCGAACGACATCGGCTCCCCGAGCCCGAGATCCGATACCTTCCGATTATACTCAACGCTTAAAATCGCCACCAACTCGGGAAACTGTAAGCACGCGACGTGACTATAGCGATCGTGGTCATTTTGATTCGGCACCGCGGCACTCTTCGCCACGCCGTCAAGAACTTTCCGATCCGTCCATTCGCAGATACGCTGACGCTTACGATCGTCCTTTGTCACCGTCAGGTTCTTCCTCAGTGGGATCGGTTCACAACGGGAGCGAGAGCGCTGATCATTCGCTGAATTTGTATATTCACAGACTGGAATCATTGCAGAACAGACTGGGGGCTATCAATAGAGGTAATTCGTGCTCTGGAGTGTAGTCACTTTTGTATCAGATGAAAAATCCCACACCCAGGTTCTTTAACTTCTTCCGCCAAATAGTTTAAGCCCAACACGATTTTTGACGGGTGTAAATCGGTGAAGGACCTGAAGTACGATTTCAACCTTGTACATGTTGCTAAGTTTGTAAATTCCCCATCGTTCCAGCCATACACTGAAGAAAAGAACTTAAGAACAAGTTTTCGCCGAATTATTTATTTGTCTAACATCATCATCGTCGTCGTCATCATCATTTTCATTATGAACATGATTTTGATTACGGTTATTGTTACGATTTGTTAATCACTTTTATTATGATTATGATTACGATTGTGGTGATGATTGGTGATAGGTACCGTTTAAATGATGATGACAATGATGATGATCATATGATCATATTTTATTCTATTAAGGGTGACTGATCGCAACTTCTTATTTGCTATGTTCTCCTCATTTCGACCCTTTTTAATCAGTTATCCTTATTGTACCTTTCAGGCGCTGCAACAAGTTCTCTGCCTAAAAGTCGACGATACTAATCGCCTACGTTAAACTTCATGTCTGTCTAAAAAACGAAAAGCCTTATTTAAATTCAAGCCGTCCCCATCCGTCAATAAGTCTTCGAAAATCAACATTATCAAATTACATGATAAACAAAAATAACTATTACGCATCAATACAGGTTTAAGAGTCATTTCAAGTTATGCATTAGTGTATAGAAAATAAGTGACATTACTGCGCTATTGCTTAGGCTATAGGAAGAATATCGTACGTGTTATCGAATAAAGCGTTCTGTACAAAACTGAGAGTGAGAACTAGTAAGCGTGACTTTTTTCGATTCTTTAAAGTTGTACTTGCATGAGAGGTTTAAGGTAACCTATTATCGCTATTAATAGAATATTGTTATACCATACGTTACAAAAAAGCGACGTAAGATTGACTCATTTGGTCATCAAAAAGAATTTATGTCATGTAGGAATAAGAAAATGCTCCGTGACCTACCCACCCAACCATAGCAGCGTTCGTTGTAAAATAATTTGATTAACTAAACATGATTTCACGACTTAAGAAAATTAATCAATAATATATTTTGTTAAAAGGTTTCAGCCCGACTGTGAGAGTCAAAGCGATATAGTTATCAACTTTCTAAATCTAAAGGTTCCGTAACAGAACATAGGCGGTCTGAACGCCAGTAATCTTTGGTTCCTTGAGACATTTTTTTTTTTTGTTTTTTTTTTCTTTTTCAAAGTTATTGGTAAGCACGTTTATCATCAAAATATTTATCCATAGAGAAAATTATTTAAACCTTGTGATTTATTTATGTAAATTGTACTATAGAAGACGTTTCAGTGTATTTTGTACATTTGTTTTGATTTATAGGCCTGTTATTTTTGTTACATTTGATAGGTTTTGTAGTTCATAAGA
This sequence comes from Porites lutea, assembly GCF_958299795.1. Classification (NCBI taxonomy): domain Eukaryota; kingdom Metazoa; phylum Cnidaria; class Anthozoa; order Scleractinia; family Poritidae; genus Porites; species Porites lutea. Next base: position 4,029,829 of record NC_133203.1, read on the forward strand.
TATTTTTGTATAACTTCCATTTTGTATTTTAACTTGTATTTGCTTGTGATTGTGTATTAAAGTGACTCTTACGTACAGCATCAAACAGATAGCAACAGAACATTATGAGACCCTACTGTTTAGAGCAGAATTACACGATACCAAACAAGACGCTTTGGTAGCGTATACTGGGGCTTCGTAGGTTCGGAGAACCTTCATTTATTCAGTTCAGCGTAAGTATTTGAGCATGCGCATATCTTGTGCGAGCGTAGCGCGCGATTAATAGTGGTTTGCACCTTTTGATAAGGCCACGTTTCGCCCGCTTACTCAACGAGCGCTTTTAACTTTTTTATTTTACAGGTACAGGTTGTTTACCGTTGACAAAAAGTTTCCGGAAAATCCGGTTGGAAAGTTAATGGAACACTACGTTTCGGGTCGTTTGGGTAGAAAATTTTCGGGAGCAGCGGAACGTCTGAAAAAGTAGTCCTGTTTTCCCGATCGGAATGTTCCAAACAAAAATTCGTGTTCCATTTCTTGAAAGCCATCTTTGATACCAGTTTCAGACCTTCGCGGCCGTATTTCGGTAAATGTAACTCCAAATGGTAAACGCGATTCCGGCACGAAACTTGCCAGTCTTGAATATTGCTTGCCATTTGCCCAAACCGTGAACCGACCGGTTCACTCATGTAAATGGTAACCATCCACAATTATTGCTTCTGCCCTACTATGACTTGTTTCTCTCGCCATTTTAGAAACAATGCGAATAAAACTGGGCTAAGTTAACTTTCGCTAAAACTTCTGCTACTGGGGACAGGGTGGTTAGCTCGAAAGCTAAGCTCTTCTGACCACCGTACACTTCTGTCCAAGCCACTAATTTTCTTTTCTCCTTTTTCTTCTTTATTAGAGTATTCCTACCTTACTATATATAATGTAAATATTTTATAAAAGTGTGAAAAAAATTGAATTGAATTGAATTGGCCAATAGCTGACCGGCGCGTCCCCAGTAACGATCCCATAAGTCTTTGCAAAAGCTAACTCGGCCCAGTTCTTCTCGTTTATAAAATCTCTAGGCGGCTATGGTGCCCTCACATAGTGAGCGTGATTTGATGACTTTCATTAGATTGCTTAAACAACGAAGACGGCAACGGCTGCAAAAAGGTCAGCCAAAAAGTGGATTTGCGTTGTTTTAAACTTCATTGCTCTTATTCCAACTGCTTTAATTTGTCAAATGTTGGCGATTTTTCAGGAGTTGAATTCTAAAGGACTGTATTTAAGTTCAAAAAAACAAAACGAAAATCGTTCTGTTGAGTTCACGTCCTCCATAAAACGTCAACTTAGGAAGTTTCACGTCGTAGTCGTGCAACGCCGGCAAAGAAATATACATAAAAGCGTGATGCACGTGCAAAGTTGTTATTTTGCCAGTCTCGTTCACCTCACCGTCGTTGCGTAAGCTCCCTACTAATTTCTATTTGCTACGGGCTTGTGGAGGCAAAAAGGCATTAGCTAAACACTTAATTATTTGCACAAGAAGGCAGGAGGAATGTGTTTTTTGATGTCAGGGGATGCACGAGAAAGTAATGAAGCAGCGCATAGTTAAAACACCTTCATAATTTATTACAATAATTGACTTAATACTGAGCTTCTTTCCAAAAAATTCTGTCGATTGCACGCATAAATTAGTTTGAAGTAATTATATTATTCAGACGCGTTCGGTATCATACAGTTTTGAAACATAATGTACATATCGTACAAGCATTAGAAAATTGCGTTACAAAATATAATACAAAGTTTACAAAATTTACAGGTGTTACTTTCATGTGGTCGCATAAAGAGCGACACCTTTGATGAAAAGTTTGTACAAAAACAATTCGAAAAAACAGTACAAATACTAAATAAAATAGATTTGACTATTACGAGAAAAATACTAAATTGCTGTCCTCCTTGATGTTACCAAGGCAACAACAAAAAGCACGGACGACCGCTGTCGTAATGATGAAGCAACATAAGGATGGTCATATTCCACCAAAAATATCTTAAATCAACTCTTTCTTGAAGACTTGAACTTCGTGGCATGTAATGCCGTTTCAATTTTTGAGTACGTGATAGTAGTGCCTATACTACGATGTGACCGTTCTAATAAAATCCCGCTGCCAGAACGGAACTAGAGACCTTTAAATTCGAGGACGAGATTTAACTTGAAGTTTTTTCGCGTATTCATTATTACTTTTTACTTTCTTTTTTCACCATAAAAGAGAACACGGTTATATTTTTTGAAGGAGGTTGAGCCCTCTCCCGATCGCAAAATGAAAAAGCTTAAAAAAAACCACTGCGACATTTTCCAAAAAACTCGTAGTAGAATGACGACGGCTATCACGTTTTCCCGCTAAAATGACGTTAGTTCCCGGTTCACGAGCGCACATCTTAGTGTTGAGAAAATCTCGTTCTCTTAGCCGTCCTCGCCTTAGAATCTAATGGTCTCTGCTATCAATTTTTTACAAATACAAGATCAAGAATTAATTGTTTATTTTGATTTTCTCCCTTCCTGAGGGAAATTTCAAGCATATCTATCGGCGCCTAAATTTAGTCTGTTAAGATGAATCAAAAGTTCGTGAAGGAGCCGCTTTTGATGACAAGTTTCAATTGTGCAATGCGCATGTCTTCCTTCGCATTCCGCTTCTTCTCCCCGCAATGGCTGTTGATAAAGCTGAGGGAGAGGAGGGATGGTGGATGTTGTCACTGAAAGCGGCTCCCTGTCCTGCACTAGTCAGATGGTCGACTTCATCCTGGATTTCAGCATCTGTCGCGTTCTTTCAGACGCCACTGCAGAGCTGGAGGAAAACTGGAAAAAAGAATGAAAAAACGGGTATGGGTAAATTAATGTGACGTTAATGAGCTTACGCAAAAGGACGGCGGAGGAAAGAAGGCGACAAATTTTTTGAACGTTTTGCCGTCCTCTTTTTTCTGCCGTCCTGTTGCGTAAGAACGCTATTGATTGTTACGGCCATGGTTTGATTGAGGCTTTAAGACCCTAAAGAATGACAATCGCTACAAACAGTGAATATGTCATACTAACAAAACTCGAGTCTTACAAGCAATACTCCTGATCGTTTCTTTTCTCTGCAGAAATTAGAGTTGATTACAAGTGTTAATCAGGTCACCAGATTGGACGCTATGAGTTAGCCTGGGAGCAAGCTCTCCATTTTATATGGTGAGCGAAGCGAAGTGCGAGAGAACGCGCGAGCGACGGGCGGAGCATTCGCCCCTTGTACTGGCGTCTCCTTTCACGTGCCACTCTCGCGTGACTTCTCGCGACTCCTCCAAATGGAGAGCTTGCTCGCGGGCTTTCTTTGAGGTTGCGCGTGAGACTGGAACGGTGTCATGTCGAATTGCACCATGAGACTGTTTTGGAGACGCTATCGCTGCTTTTGTTGGCCATTACGGGGTTGCGCAGGAGACTGGGCCGAGAATCTTTGTCCCTAAAAACAGCCTAATGGTGCAATTCGACACAACACCGACCCAGTCCCACGCGCAGTCTAACGTGTCTTCCAGCAAGGAGGCGAATTATCTGGTGTTATGGTACAACCTCGTTCCCAGGGTTCTCTCCAAGGAGAGAACCCTGGGAACGAGGTTGGTTATGGTTTAGAAGAAATCATGAACGAGACTGCAATTTTGTTGGTACTGATCGGAAACCCCTTCAGATATGAGCCACTATGTTACGCCAAAAGTGATTATTAATTGCTAAAAGGGTCTGGTATTACTGAGGAAAGAGATTTCCTACCTTGAGTGTCTGTGATTTTGTTGACTTCTTCTTAATTTTAGGCAGGAGGACTGGCGCTGAGGCGCTGCAAGACAAGTGCGATTATGAGCCATAAGCTTTATCTAGGTTGACAAGAACAAGTGTTTCCTTCCACTGGGAACTTAACCCTTTTTTCCCGCAAATTCTGCCAAAAATTTTTATCGAGAGTTCACGTGGCCAGCATCTATGCAAATTTATTGGAACAAAAGAAAGCGTTTGCATAAGAAAAGAGTTCAACTCCCATGGGATTGGTTTGGGAAACCAACATGGCCGCCGTGACGTCATGTCGCTCTATTGTTTTCTCAACCAACATGGCCATTTTGTCACGTGGTTGTAAATCAAGAATTGCTGGTCTGTGGTTTGCTTTTCAAGAAACGAAAAACGATCAGAAGAGACAAGATACAAGTAGGGGAATTTCCACAGAAACAAACAGTAAAGTAAAGATCACCGCCACTTCCACCTTAACAAAGCAGAGAAGTATCCAAATATTCAGTTACAGTCAATTACCCTGGCGAAGAAGAGCTTTCATGATGTGATGTTCCTTTGCGCCTCCGATAGGGCGCTGACTTAGATCTAGCTTTGATGCGAGGTTTGCTATTCAACAAAGAAAGATGGTCAACAGATACAAGATGAAACAAGAAGACTTTATACAGAATAACAGCAGTTAACTTTAAATCATCGATACCACCACCACGTTAACAAAGCACAGAAATAGCAAAAGCTCCAGTGAAATTACTATACGGAAGAAGAGGTTTCATGACACGCTGTGGTTTTGCACCTCGGATAGGGAGCCGCGGATTTAGATCTAGCGTTGTCTTGAGGTTTGCTGGTCAAGAAGAAAAAAGATACAGAAATGACGGTACTTTATTAAACATCACCGTCCACCTCGCAAACAATGCACGGAGTTACAAAACGTTTCATTTAACGTTAATTACCATGACAGAGAAGAACTTTCATGGTGTGCAGTGTTTTTACGCCTCGGGTGCGGCGCTGCAGATTTAGATCTAGCTTTGGCCCGCGGTTTACTGTTCAAGAAAGAAAAGTTAGTAAAAGAAACAAGATACAACAAGCAGAATTTATACAGAAACAATCGGGAAGGAGAAAATGACAAGAAAAGAAGAAAGAGGCAGAGGAAAAGGGACATGTGAGATCTCGTTTGAGAACAGGAACGATAGTTTTGTTAACTTTGACGCTGCGGTGCGGGAGGAACCAGAGAACAGATAAGGTAAAATAAAGGTAAGGCCAAATAATAAACCCGGCTAACATACCAATGTTCAGGGGGACGAGGTTCATATATGGAGTACAAGGTACAAAAGGCTGGGTGATGAGAGCATTGCGTACAACAAGCTAAGTATCTCAAGTAAAGCAACTACCCAATTAGTATCAAATCTCCATTAGTATAAGATTGCTATGCTGTTGGGTGTTGGCTGTAAATCAGAACTAAGATGAAAAAAAAAAATGACTGAAGGAAAAAGCAAAAAAAAGAGAGGTTCCGAGATAAGATATCTCTTGCTTTTCGAAATGGCCCATTTGCTTATTGAAAGACCCTTCGAGACATACGCAGGAACTTCCCCAGAAGTACAGAGCTAAAACGTGAAAAAAAGCTACCACAAAGGAAGCAGAAAACAGTTATTTCAAGCAAAGTATTCCGTGTAGGTATATCCCTTTTTCAGCAGTATCGTAAGAACCTCAAAGAACCCAAACGCGAGGCTCTGAGATGGATACCTCTTGATCCTCCTAAAGGCTGATTTGCTTCTTAAAGAAATCTTTGAGACGTGTGATGAACTGTCCCTAGAAATACAGAGGCAGAATGTGGAAAACTGTGTGATTCAGATGCTTACAAGGAAGTAGCTGCAAGCAATTCTTGAGGTGAAGTAAGAAGAGTACAAGAAGAGGAGCGACAGGACGCGGTTCTAACTTTTTAATCCGTGGATGAAGTCCTTTCGCATGATGGAATTAAAGCTACTAAACAAATTTTTCCAGAATTTTTTTCCTACGTTGTACAAAGTGGTTCCAGAGTTTGCAGACTCTGTAGATGAAACCTAAAGTACGACCATTAAAATAAAAGCTAAGTTTGAGCAGTACTTTTCTGTGATGCTGTTTATTATGTTGGACAAGGTGATCCTAACTCTGGAGTTTGTGGATGAAATCCTTAAGTGACTATTCAAATGAAAGCTACTGAGAGGTACTTTTCTGTGGTACTGATTATTATGCTGTACAAGGTGATTCTAATTTTGAGTCTGTGGATGAAGTCCTACATTTTTCAATTCGAATGCGTAGTAATTTGCTGTGGTACTGTTTATTATGCTGTACAAGGTGGTACTAAATTTTAAAACTGTGGACGAAATCCTATGTTGTTGCCATTCAAACGAAACCTCTTTGTTTTTATGCATTTTACAAAAACATTTTAGAGCTCTAATTTAGAAACACAGGAAAAAACAAACGCAAAAAGAGTTATGAGAAAAATCCGCAACCAAGAAAGAAAAGAAAGCTAAACTGTCAGAGTCAATTCAAAGGTTTTTTAGAAAGAACTTTTGCGTCAGTATTTTCTTTGAGCAATAAAAGATTAGGGGTGAAAAAGTTTTCAGGATCCTTACAATAAAGGAGGGTGTTGTTGAGGTATTAGATCGAGAAAAAAGTAGAGAATGAATGCAAATAACTTAATAAAGGGTCAGATGTATTGAAACAGGAGATCAAAAAGAAGACAGTCTTATGAATGAGTACTTGGATGACAAAGGCCGTAGTACCTAAATGAGAAGGAAGACTTAGACGACTGGTTTGTTCTCACCGCTGGCGCTGAATGAACCCTGAGAAAGAGAATAGTAATGAATAGAAAACAGAGGAGAAAAAGCATCGTCTATCTATCTTTCGTCTATCGGATTAGGAAGATAAACCGTAGGCCTCGTCTCACAACCCTTGCACATCCACACACTGTTCATAGAGAGTAGGGGACGTATTCCTGGTGACAGTCCCTCACGGGGAGAGGGGGGACTGTTACAGGCCCGCAGTAATAGGCGCCACGCGTTGTTGCGGTTCCCTAAGTAAAAATCTAAGTAAAAATGAAATCTATGTAACTTCTAATGCAGATCGACGAAGTTTCATCCTGGGAAATTTTTCATGAAAAAGTAAACCTTACAATAACATATATAAGTCGATCTAGATCTTCATAAACTAACAGGGCTGTGCTCTAGCAGAGCCCGGTGGCCCCTGGCGCCTAACTTTTGCCTTCGGGCGACTAGAAAATCTCAGATTTTTCACACAAATCATATGCTGGGCACCCTAGATCTTACAGTTTCAGAGCACTGGGCTCCCTTCAATTTTCCTTAGAGCACAGCTTTGACTAATGAAAACTTCTAGACGTAACCTTCACCAACCACTTTAGATTACATACACCACAGAAAAAGCAGTTTGCCGCGTTATATTTACAGTCGTGTTTCAGGGGCCGACGCAAAAGCGGTCACATCCGTATCGTTTTTCCGCGTTCTCGCCACATGTAGTGCGCCTTTTACGCGGGAAATATTATAGCCAATTGTGATTGGTTGTTAAAACGTTGGACACAGAAGCCCGCCTTTGTACTGATGACTTTTCCATGGTTATTCCCATGTACCAACGTAGATTTATCTCGAGAAGAAGCTGTCACATAAACGTAATTTATTTCTCCCCAAGGTAAAAAAAAAGAAAGCTCAATCTAACCTTACTGACCAGAAACTGCGATCTTACCTGGACTTGATAAAACCATGATCTAAGCCCAAAGCAGGAGCGGACGAGGATCTGTATGTCATGCCCTGGGGACAGGTCCACTGTCAAAAAAATATTAATAATAAATAAATTAATAATAATAATAATAATAATAATAATAATAATAATAATAATAATAAAGATATTTAAACAGGGAGCCCATGTCACCCACGTGGTTTTCCTAACACCTTACACCTAAACTGGGTCTTTCAACAACAATACTTAACACCTTTTGTGGAAGTTTTTTGACACCCCGTTTGATGGTACAAGGAAAAAAACGCTGTGATCACCTGACTGCAAGATCTTATGAGATTTTTTTTTATGAGATTAAGTCTTTAAATATGTACATAATCAGGAGGGCGTTTGTCAAACGGAAATCCGAATAAAAAATTGTAGACCTAAACAAAAGACCTTATACATGAACTGTTTTCGACGCCATCGTGTCAGCGCAGACACCTGAAATAACAGTGCTCGTATTGCTCGTATTTTTTCGTGGCTTTGCGAATTTTTCGTAAACTTATATTGTCTGCTCGACCATGAGAAAAAATTGACAATCTGGAATTTTTATAGATGTGTTCAATTTTAGCAACCTCGTCCCCAGGGCTTTTCCCTTAAAAATTTTTTTAAGGGAAAAGCCCTGGGGACGAGGTTGCAATTTTAGGGCATATAATCGAACCTACATGTGCGACCACTTCTCGCAAGCGATCACCTCCCATACGCGACCACCTATCCAAAACACCAAACTTTTCCCAGTGATAGCCTTTGTACATTTTTTCTGAGGGAGGGGGGGACGTCGGTACACAGGCTACCCAGTGAAAGCCTTACGGTTGGGACCTCTCGTGAACCCTAACTCTAACAACTAACCTTAAAACCTCTTGTAAGCGAGCGCGATTACTCTTTTGGCTGACGGTTTAATAATTTTCCATTGTTTTTAACCTGTTGTAAACAGCCACTTGACGTAAGATCTGATCTATAATAATATGTTCGCTGTATGTACTATGTTACTTAAGAATATACGAAGAACTTGAGTGACCACATGGAACAGCACAGATCTGCACATATGCAATAAACTTTCTTCCATAAAGTAGATGTGTGCGAGCGTCTTCTCGGAAGAGAGCCCCTGTGGTTCTTTTATCGTAAACGACCACTAAGTCTTTGCATTTTGGTTAGTCGCTTACAGGAGGTTCGACTGTATTCTCGTAATTCACCTGATGACTTGGGTCTGATGTTGGTCCAAGATGAAGTTTCTTTTCAGCAAATCCTTGTAACACAGCTATACCTACAGACATAAAACGATACCATACTCTGAAATCAGTTCTGTTGTAAACTTAGTTTACAGAAAACCACCAGAGCACGTTAAATGTCTCGAAACCTGCTGCGTTGTCCTATATTCGTATTCGAAACAGCTTTTCTACTGCAAGGGTAACCCCAGATCTAAGGCGAAGTGACCGATGGCATTTCAGACTACTTGGGAAGTATATTTGTTGGACAAGAAGCTTTGGTTTTGTCATTTACAATTAATTTCTTCGTTACAGTTAAGTTCAATAGCGCAAAAGGAAGCGTAGTTGGCAATATTAACAAAATGAACGAGACAGCCATGACAAAAGCTCCTTGAAAACGGCAGTCAGGTTGTAGCCTACCTAATGCAGTGCTTCGTCCTTCTCTCATGTATTTTCTTGTCCACTCATCCAGCAAGATATTGTAGTAACGCTAAAAATTAAATTAGGAATGGAAATGAACTCAATTGTTCCAACAGACCATGTTACAGTTGTGGGCTTAGTACCCTAGCCTTTGCGTGAATGTGAGGCCGAGGTTGACCTTGTTATGATACAAACTTTTTTTTGTTTACGTATGGACATTATGCTTCAAAATACTAGAAGAACAACAAGATTTACATAAGAAAGCAAGAGGGGTTGTATCAAAACAAGGTCAACTCCATCCTCGTTTCCATCTAAAATTGTAAAATGAGCTATTAGATGCGTGAAATTCAAGCCAATCAAGGAGAATTTCAAGTTCACGGAGAGAAAGAAAAGTAATCATCGTGTTTTCAACATCATAATATAAATCAGTGAATCTAATAGGCTGAGAGAAGTGCAGTTGTTAGGAAACAAAAGGCAAAAACAAAGAAATAAAATGCAAATATCTTTTCAAAAAGCTCAAATTTTGATACTTTTTGAAAAACACACTTGTGCAAATAAAAAAAATTCAACGAGAAAATTCGTATGATTGCCTATAAAAAGAGAGTCAGAAAAGTCTTGCAAAATGTAAAGCGCGCGAAAAGCAATGTGTTGCTAGTTGTACCGTTTTTCGGTTTTTGTCATTGTCATGGTTGCTTTACACTATAGAGTCTACTGGATAGGTTTTGGTCCCACACCACAACTATTCCGGATAGAGCTTCTGTTCACACATAAGAATGGTGATTTCGCACGGCTCAACTTTCAGAAAAAAATATTGGGGCCAGCTGGCCCCCAAGTTTTCATTTTTGTCGCCAGAACAAGTATTCTGGTCGCCAAAAATTATATTTGAGAATTAATGGATTTAGTTTTGTGAAGGATAACGGATTATCATTAGTGTACGTTTTCCCAAAGAAGAAAGTCACCTATCTTGGGGGCCAGGTTGGCGACCAGAAGTGAAAATTTAGTCGCCACTGAGTAAAAGATGGTCGCATTGGCGACCCCACGGGTCGCAACGTCGAGCTCTGTTTTGGCGCGATTTCTGTAACGGAGCGAAGCTGCGTCGCGCCGATTTTAAAAGTGGAGCGCGAGTCTCTTCAGTTTTTAAGGAAAAAACTGAGAAGAGTGAGAGTAAGAATCGAACCCGGAGCGTGGTGTCTGCAGCCATCACCTACACCACTACGCCACTGAGGATTTGATTATTGAGGATTTGATTGATTTGAAGCTATATAGCAACAACCCTAACCCTAAATAGAAGCTAACCGGTTCGAGTCAGTGTTCAACCCTAATCACTATTTTCAGTGCTTAACCCTAATCAGTATTATTGCTTAACCTTAATCACTATAGTCAGTGCTCGAAACCAAAGCGATAAGGAATACTAGGGTGTGCAAACTTCATGAGGCGTCCAAGGGGGTTTAGGCCGATGGGATTTAATGCTAACCGAGACAGGAGTGAGGACTGGGATTTAGTTCACCAAACCCTCTCCGCCAACCGCTCCGGTGCCATGTTCGATGTTTGTGAACGACTTGCTCCAGTAGTGTGAACACAGCCTCATCTATACTCATAATTGAGACCTGTAGACTGTGTAGAGTGCTCACCTGTGACTCGAAAAATCGAAGGAACTTGTTGGATGACAAAGAAGGTAAGACTCTCTGAAAACATCCTCTTCTACTGTACTGTTGAGCGAAGCAGATATAGCAGTATCAGCACCATTACGTACGTACGTAATTCCACGCCAAGTTTTAATCACTCAAGGTTGAACTTTGGGCAAATTAGTGATCATACGTATTCAGTTTTAATTGAACTAGGTCGATAGTGATATACCCTGGGTCAAGGTGAATTTTTTTTGTCTTTTTGACGTTTGTTTTTCGACGTTTTTGTCTTGGGGACCGCACTCAAGTTCAGAAAGAAGAGGAAAAACTTTTTGTGTTAAGTCTTCATAATATATAGATTTAGTAGAGCTAGAAGCGAAGCTCTCGTTAATATACTTATAGTTTACTCAAGCACAAAATACAATCGTGTAATGCTAAACGGCGACATCAACCAGAGAAGGGCGAAAATTTAATACGTCTAATTAGCAAAAAACAAGTTTGCACGTGCAGCACACTTTTTTTTGTACATTTTTTTGCCGTTGTTTTGCACGACTACAACCAACCTTGGTGGCCGCTAGCATTTCTCACTTTCTCACCGCCGCTAAAAAATTTTCATGTTTTCCTTCCAACGAAAATTCGCCTTCTTTGTTTAAATATTTCTCTCTCTAGCTCTTTCTGTGTTATCCACGTCAGAGTAGACATTAAAAATTAAGTCGAAAAAAACGATTCGGCCTTGTAGTTTTTTTTTTTCTAAGAGTGCGGGTGGCCGTGCGATTTACCGTGCGAGAGCTCTCGCTTTAAATTTTACGTAGTGGTCGTGCAGTGATGACAAAATACTGTACAAAAAAAGTGTACTACATGTGCAAAATTGTTTTTTTTTTTTCATTTAAACCTATTGTTCCCTATAAAGTTCTCGTTGCCGTCGCCGTCGTAGTAAGGACTTTACGAAACCACGACGGCAACGGCAAAGGCAGCGTCAAAAAGCAATAAGTTTATATTAGCAAAACAACAATTTTGCACGTGCATCACGCTTTTATGTACATTTCTTTGTCTTCCCTGCGCGACTACGATGAGAAATGACCAAATTTTAACTTTTTTTGAGGATAGGAACGGTAATCCGATAAATTCTACCATCTCTGTCTGAACTCGGGCGTGGCTCCCTCTCTTATGCTCCAACATAAATTCCCTTCTTTTAAGCAACTGAGCCCCTTGGAATAATCGCGAAAAAAAGTGAAAGGATGCGAAGTCCATTTTTCAGCGACGTTTTCATGGATGTCGCCGTTGTCGGATCGTAAGGTCCCTAATTCTTCTGTTGAAACGGCAAAAGTTTGATGTATATAATACCTCATCCTCAGTCTCAATAAGCATTCTTATGTCATCTGGGGTCAATATATCCAGGATTGACTGTTTAGTGCGCTGTGAAGTAACAAGAACATGTGTCCTGTGAATACAGATGACGAATTATCTATGGCTACCTGTCTATCCGTCTGTAGCCTGTTCCAAGCGTTCAGATAGTAGAGAGCGGGAGAAAAATTCATGAAGAAAATAAAAACGAGGGGAGCCGCCGTGCTCTACTATCTGAACGCCTGGATCAGGCTAATCCGTCTGAAGCAGACGGATAGAACGTCTGGAAATCGTCTTTGAGACAAACTTCGATCTTGACATGCGACGGACTAAACTAATGACATGTAATGAATACAAAATTTGTGAGATAATGTATATTTTGCCTGGTTCGGGAGAAAATTTATTACTAGCCGCCTACAATTGCTTCTTGGTCTGATTCAGTTGATTGGTTCGACGCGTCCTAAGTTCGACGTTTGACCCAAAAGAGATCTTGACTTAATTTAGGTTGACCCAAATTACATGTAGAGTTTGGTTCGTCTCATGAAAAGTTCGACGTTTGACCTAGGCATCCCGCGAGCTAGAGCTCTATCTGAGAATCGTGAAAGGCGATTCGCCACTCCAGAAACTAAAAGGAGCCTGGGAACAGGTAATTAGCGCATTGATTTCTGGGATTGTATGGGCGAACAATGCCCGGGTATCATAGGTTTTTGTGTGAAAGGTTTGAACCCAGGAGTCATTTCAAAAGTAGGTTGAGTTTGATCGTCCGGGTGAACGTAGTCCTGAATAGGACTGTTTTTGTTGACAGTGACTGACGTTTCGAAAACCTGTGCGGTAGTCATCTTCAGAGTCAAAGTGAGTTGTATCACGTCAGTTGATGGTTTTATACCCTGGTGATTGATCTGATTGGTCAATTACGTCGCGATGTTACTTGTCGTCTGTCAGTTAAGCCGTGATGTTATTGGCTATGAAGACTCGTAATCAGTAATTGGTGCGTTTCGATCCGTCTATTGTCACTGTTTATAGTTTCTCTCGATTTCTAAGTAGAGTGCCAACCTCGTTCCCAGGGAAGAAAAAAAGCCTTGGAAACGAAGGTGAAGAGCTATCTTAAAGATGTCTGACATAAAAGTTATAAGCAACCAAAAAGGTCATGACAAACTTAATTGCAACATGACAACATTCCAGTAGCAGTGGCAGCTTATCCATTTGTTCAAGACAAAATTCATCATTATTGAGTCGTTATACCTCATCCAGATGCCGTTGAACATAAAATGCATGCTGCAAGAAAATCAATAAGAATACATCAAGATTCAAGAAGAAAAAAATGCACTAATTGTTGCAAAATACGCTAATTTTGTAACACCCTTAGACCATTATTGCATACCTTAGCCCTCTCATCTGCTGACAGACCTGTGGCTCCTTTGTCTTGAACAAAAAGATTCATGTTGCTTGTGCTGCGATTAAAATGAATTTCTTATTTTAGCTAAGGTTACATATGTCTCGGGTTTACCTCACTTACGAACCATTGAGCGTATGTTCTTATACTAGTATTCACTATTGGATAAGTTTTTCAGAATGTAAGCAGCTTTCTCAAAAAACCAAGAAAACAACTATATGTTGCACTTTTGTAGGGACATGACCAAAGTGAATGAGGGTGGACGCGAGGAAATTCTAAAAAAAGCTCTCCTTGGAAAAAAGGAGGTATAATGTTTTTTAAAATGCCACAATGCCTGCAATCTTGCAGACTTCTAAGACCAAAACAAAAAAGGTTGCTTTAACAATTTGTCGCTAACATGAGAACTTTCAGCAACAATCTCAAAATTGTCATTTCTTAAGAAGTAGTACTTCAGCCATACTGAAGGTTCAGCTAATAATTTCTTGATAGTAAATTTCCTTATTTTATGTTTTACTTTTGTTAGGCAAAACCCAGTACCTTGACGTTGAAGTTGTGATGAGATTTTCTGGAATGCGGAAGCCAGCCAGGTTGAACAAATCTTTGATCATCTGTCCCTTGATGTTACGATCCAGCTGAGAGGTAGAGTGAAGACTGCGGAAAAAATAATATCAAACCCGTTGATTGTACAGTTGAAGTTAATCAAATACAGATGTCCATCTTGTAGAGACACCGACTCTAGGTGTCTGTTTTACCGAGGTGTCCCCCTTATAGATATGTCCATTAAAAGAGAGTCAACTGTTATTGTGTATGCAGCCATGGGGGAAGGGGGGGGGGTACTACTATATGTGGGCTATATAGGTACGTGCTGCTGAAGGGTACGGTTTTTGAGCAGTTTACTGTGGGATAGGGTATATAAATCAGAGCGTTTGGGTCTAGAATAGGGTATCATTTTCCATGAAACTGATCAATTGGTTGAAGATTTTAGTCCAGACTAGGGAAACCAGGAATTGCCACTCAAAAATATAAAAAAATCAAATCGGTCTAAATAATTTGGGTCAGCCTTGATTCAAAGTAGGTTTGGCTCATGTAAAGTTTGGTGTCTGAACCAGGCTTAAGCTCGACAGCTCACTTACCTTGGTGAAATATTGACTTCTAACAGCCAAGGTTTAAGGTTTTCATCTAGCATGACATCAAAACCAAACAGCTCATGACAACAGGATCTACAAAATAAAATACATATTTTAACATCAACATAACACTTGAGAGAAACAAGGAAAGACATTGATCATGCCCTCAGAAATTACAAAACCCGTTCAAAGTTTTAAGTTTGGATGATTATAGATTTTCATATTTGGCAGTTGCCACTTTCGTTCTGTTCTCTTAACTTCTGATATTATTTTTGGGCAATGACAGTTGATCAACTAGCCTCCTGCAATTTTACATTATTAATTTATCATTATCATTTAATATTATTAAGTAACATTAACATTTGTTAACTAACGAAGGTTACCTCTTCCTGACATTCTGTTTCACCATGGTGTTCACAGCTGAATCTGACCTGAAAATAACATCATGAATAATTGGCAAATAATAATAGATACTAAATCACTTTTCTTAAATCACTGACAACAATTATGACAAATCATTTGTAAATATTACGTAGAAAAAAAGATGTAAAGTTCTAATGTCTCGCTTTTTTGCTGAGGTAGAATCTTAATAATTATTGTCTGCTTGGTGTAAATTACCACATTTTACCAAGTTTTTTCTAATAATCCTCAAATACAAGTCGCATTCCTCTAATTGGGTGCAGTGCTTATTCAAGGGTGGCATTTAAGAAAAGGCAATGTCTAATTGAGGGTGTGGCATTTACATCCCTCTCAGTGTTAAGTATACTCACGCTATGATGGCCTTGACAACTAAATCCTTAATACTCTCCCACACATGGACATTGTTAATGTTAATACGCTTAAAGTATCCCCACAGGGCTTTCAGGCTCCTGCAAAGTAGAATAATGTGTATTTGAGCCGTCGGTCAGTTGACCTTCTGGAGGATGGATCTATTTCATTGTCCCTGCCATAGCTAGAGGAGGTACTGTTCGGGTAAAACTCTGACAAGCAACATGGCCTTGAAACGACGAGACAGGAGAAATAGTTACAAATGACACAAAGATGTGTCGAAGCAATGACAGTGATGAAGACAAGTGCAAGTACGGTAGTAAATAGCATGCGAGCAAGCTCTCCCGGGGGTGTGGGGAAGAAAAGGATGGAGTGAGAAGAACTCTTCCCTCCCCCCATGCCCCCTTGTTTGCATGCTAAATAGCAACACACCAACTGGGACATGGTCCTCTCCTGAATACGTGCAATAATGGGTTTGGAAATTCTGAATAAAGAAACATGTACTCACATAGCTGTACCTGCCCCCCAACCACTACTACCAGGGCCTTTGTATAGCTCTTCGAAAGGAAAAGTGGTGTGTTTTCTTAATTGACAGCAGTTGATAAGCCAAGAATCTATGAATTTAACTTTTTCATGTGGCTTATTAACTTAAAAAGTTCATTACACTGGTCAGACTAACTTTGCCTAAAAAAAGTAATTCTAACTTTCCAGTCTGTTAATTCTTCTTTTTTTTCACTTTTTTTTACCACAAAATGAAATGTTTATTTATTATCAATTTGGTACTGATTTTGTACTGTCAAGAATTTTGTATTAATCATAATGTCTGAGCAGTACACATAGCAGCATTACAAGAATATACAGAAAGAGAGGTCACTAGAAATGAAATACCATTTGTGTCCCTGGCAAACAGTTTCATCAGAGTTTGGCTGATAAGCTCCTTCATTCTTCTTGTTGATGCTGTAATTTGTCAGATGCATGAACTTGTTGCTCAAACTCTTCATGGATGAGGAATACCTTTGGAAAAATTCAGTCGGTAAGTAACCAAGTCAAAATACAGTTGAACCTCTCCCCAATGGCCACTTTGGGGGCAGTAGAAAGTGGCTGTTATAAAGAGGTGGCCATTGAAGAGATTTAAATAAAAGTCAATGTATGGATTATTTGCCTGCTGGGACAAAAAAAGTGGCCGTTCTAGAGATGTGGCCGGTCTTAGTGGAGGCACAATGGTAGTGGAGTGACACAATTGCATATCGCAACCCACCATATATAATAACTCATTAAATACCCTTTGGATATCCTCAAGTTAAAAAACTATGTTGGACACTTTCTCTTGTAGATGCTTTCAATATTTTCCAGGATACTTGCCATGGTCCATTACAGTATAAATACTTTTTAAGAGGCTCAACTTTACTAAGAAAGTAAATAAACTAGTTTAATACAACTAAAAACCCACTTACTTGCAAGTTGCAAATCTGACAAGTCCATCTTCAAAAACATAAATTCTAAGTGGATCATAAGAAGTGACATAGACATAGATACGCAGATCAAACTTGCTGCCATTGATGAGAAAAGGCTTGGCCAGGTACCTAGAGGTGACAGAAACACAATAAAAAAAATGGCTGACTGTATGCTCTTATAAGTTACATTTATCTCATTATGGAAAATGAATGTTTAGTTGACAAGATATAAAAAAATATATTAAAAAACATACAGGTTTTTTATCCAAAATTAAATTATGCATCTATGTGATGTAACATTGAGTGAAAGATGGGTTTGTATGTATTATACTTCACACTCCATGTTAAAGTACCTTTGAACAATAACAGGTCTCTTTCGTGGAATCTGATTCCACTTGTGGATTACACGGATTCCAATTCCTCTTGCTGAAGCAGGCTGTCAACAGCAACAAAAAATGGTTAATGAAGAATGAAGATAGTCAAAGAAACGTCATAGGACTATGTCAAAAATGACAAAATAAAAATTGAACATTCTGATAATACAAAGCAAATTTTCAAAATAAGTGAGATAAGAATTTTTTTACACTTTTTATTTTCTGTCTTGTCCCCCCTAATCTGGTTATATCAATTTTATTAATAAATTAAATATAAACAAACAATTAAAAAAACTTAAAAGTAAACACAAAATTGTGAATGGCAATAAAATACCGGCTTTAAAATCCACTTTTGTTTGCCATTTCCATCATCCCAAGCTCTTTTAAGAAGTTTAAAGTCATATGGAAGAACATATGTTTGAGGAACAAATCCATAATCCTGCAATACAAACAAAAGAATTTTGAATGTTACGATCATGGATCCTCTCCCTTTGGGACAACTCTGTTCAAGGGACACCTCCATTCAGGGGGCACTCACCAGTGGTCCCAAAAGTGTCCCCTGAATAGAGGTTCTACTGTATTTTAAAAAAACATGCATAACTCCAATATCAACAGGTCCTACTTTTTTTCTATCAGTTTAATTTACAGGACTCTCGTGCAAGATTCAACAACATTTATACACCAACCTTTTTTCCATGGTGAACCATCATTCTGGACAGATTTCTCCACAGTCGGTCTTTTCTTCCGATTTGAAATGTCCCAGGAAAATGATTGACCTGTGGGTTTGGAAAGAATAACACTGAGTCTAGTTCTTGATGGGAGAAAACAGCAAATGTGTGTAACTCTGGCAAGGGGGGTGGGGGAGGGTTATGATAGGTGTTTGAATATGGTATTTACTGAAATAAGTGCAGCCCACGATTAAGTGCTGCCCTCAAATAATATATGTCACCTAGAATAGGCGCTGTGGCCCTGATACAATCAAAATCAAATGATGTTTATTCTTTTAAAATAATAATTCTGTGATGTGGCTAATACAATTCTTTGTCACCTCCAGCTTTCCAATACATGCTGCCCTTAAATAAGTGTCGACCTCAAATAAGCTCTCTCACCTTTTGATAGTCTCTCACACTTTTGAAACAGTTTGCCTTCATGTGCTTTCCCCAATATCCTAACCAATCATTTCCTGTTTAATTATTAAAAATAGATAGGATTTAACTCAATTAAAAGCTATTAGATATTTAAACCAACTATCAGATACTACATTTACATTTACCATATTACAAGCATTCCCTCTCTACAAGGCTTATATATATGCTCGGGTACTAAAGCAGGACACTAGACACAAGCTTAGTGTAAAGTGAAATACAATCTTATTACATTGAAAAGGTCTGTAGAAAATCATCAATTAACCAAAGGAAGCTTACTTTTAGTTGGTTTAAAACCCACTCTGGCAATACACTGCTTTATGACGTTTGGGGTTATGGAACTCATTTTCCATCTCAGCAGCTTCCGCAATTCAGCAGAAAGTGGCGCCACTGGAAAAAGACAATAATATCATTATTATAACAACATATAAGCATATAAAAATACATTATTCACAATTAAACAGTAAGCACCATAATAATAAGGCAATGCTTTGTGGGTCAATTTTGAGGCCTACAGTATACTGTAAGTTCTATGGACCATGTTTGCAAAATGCAATGTGATTTGACCCTTGAAGTCCCTAGAATGATCAACATCAGTTTTCTCCTAATATAACAAAACATAATAATGAGAGGAAAGGTCATGAGATTCAATAAAATGATCACCTACAGAGAAATGCTTTGATATTTTACCAAATTCTCCAAACTAGTTCTTTAAGAAAATGTATGGAGACCAGTTAAGAGAATTTGTACATGGATTGTACTTTACAATGCACCATGATACGAAGTATCTCGGATCAAAATCTTGTTCCAAAATATTCCAATGGAAAGCACTCAAGGTTGTAAATACCTTTTTCACCATCAACAAAGAAATACACTGTTGGTGGGACGTGGGCAAATAAGCTCCGCACCAGAGGTTCAAGCTCCTCCTGCTTGTCATCTTCACCTGATGCCGACCATGCATTGGTTTTTCTACTTGATATTGATGATGAGGGCTTTGATGGCCCTAGAGCACTAGACCATCTGTCAACACCTGTCAATCTTGCACTTGATGCTCTTCCTTTAGCCGTGGAAACACGGGAGGAGGCAGCAGAACTTATCATAGACTGAGAAGCATCATCATCATTGTCATCATCATTATCGGAGAAACCAGCTATGTAACAAACGATTCAGTCTTACAATTCAGCGGGATGAGTTTTGAAGGGTTTAGTCATTGATTTTGACTACAACAGATTACATTAATTATTTTAGAATATTAAATTATGACATCACCAAGGACAACCATATATAAAAAACAATAAACAATTCAACTCGTGAATCAATTGAAGGTTTTGCATAATCAGCTTGAAACATGGCAGTTTATAAGATGTTAGAGTTGGAGAAGGGGTCTCCAACCAATTTTGGATACATGTATCTGTTTCTTGCAAAGGTCGTTAAGCAAACATTTTTATGGTAGTAGAACTTCAAGGTATATAGATGTATATGTTGTAGTTAATTTTTTATCTCAGGTAATTTTTGTGTTTCCTTTGTTTTTGGGTATGGTATTAAATGTATGCTAATAAAATTGAAACAAAGGAAAAATAAAAATTACCTGAGATAAAAAAATTAACTACAACATATATAGTTATCCTTCAGCCATATCAAGTTAATAGATGAAAGGTACAGTAATCGTACACTTGCCATAAATGATCAAAATAATAATTATCAAGACTTATCAATGGTAAACCTCACCATACAGTCGATACTGAGTCTGTGCTCTTAATATTAAAATGTTTTTTTATTTTTTTCTCCTCATGAAAGAAGGCAGTGAGGTTAACTTGAAAACCTGGCAGAGGCTTCATTCAGCTAAAAATTAGTACAATAAGCCCTTCCAGCTTTTATTGACGATTCCTTGCTTTCTACTGTTAACCGCTGATTTCAAAAGAAAACTAAGCTATATAAAAATCTAATGCTGAAAAACACAACAATTAAAATTAATGGAAAGGAAAACATTGGGTTTATAAATTTAGACTAGGGACATCCTTGGCCAGTCCCTACAACGGCCTCTTTAACTGCTTCACTGACCTTCATCCAGCTCTTCACAGTCATAAAAATCGTCATCATCATTACACTCTGCATCAACGTCATTCTCACTATCATTTTCCTCTAGGTCAGAATTTTCCTCTTCTGCTTCTTCATCTTCCTCAGCAATGTCAGAAATACAGCCATCTCCAGGCATTCGTTCCCATGATGGACACCGGGATTTTTCAAAATATTCCTCATTTTCCAAGGACTCTCCATCACCACTGACTCGTCCCTCGTCAACAATATTTTCCTGTTTTTTTACATCATAAAACTTCCTCACGGCGGTTTTTCTTGATTTGGGTTCAGATGGTGGTAGAGGTGGTTTAACACCTTTTCCTTCCATCCTTGTTGGAGTCCTTTGAATTCCAACTGGTTTGTGAGGGGGGTGTGGTATAAACCTAGTAGCCTTTTGCGAAGTACCTGAATGTGTCTTAAGAACAGGTGGGGTGGCTTTCGCTCTGTACAGCCCACTTGATTGATTACTACTTATCTGCAAACCACTAAGCCTAGATGACATGGCCTGTTCTACTACCTGCGACCTTGAATTCATAACGTCCTCTTCCTGAGTACTTCCGCTGTTGCTGATAAAAAAACGTTCGATCTCTTTTTCTCAGTTGATCCTCTTAGCTTCCATGTATCCCAATCAAGACTGCCAACACGCTGTGCAAATCAATTCAGCTCTTAGATTTAAAAGTACGCTGCAAATTTACGGACTAAAGGCTTTAATGACCAGCAAATCTCACGCAGTGAACAAATCAAAGAAACGTTGATTTCCAACTTGATTGTTTGAAGGGTCAGTCAGAACATTCTGCCATTGTTTTACAGTGCAAAAGTTAATTGAGCTGACCCACAGAAATCAAACAATTCGTTCTGATAATAACGTAATTGAAATAGAGAAGTTCAAGATTTCTTCACAAAGAACACAAAAATTATACGGGTACCAGGAGCCAAGTAATTTGAAGTCAGACAAAATTAGAAAAACAAACGTTGGATGAACAACATAAAAAATTAAGCATTGATATTTCCCTCCTTTTGGCCTTCGATCCTGTGCTTCAACGAAATTCCAATGATTCTTTTCCGTCGCTCTTCAGATATGAAGAAATCGAAGCCGCTGATCCACGCTAAAATCCAACGTTCCGGGAAAATGAGATCAAAATACGCTGAATTTTTTAATTTCGCCCAAACTACAGCTAGCAGCTAGGGCAATTTGACGTGATAATTCCGTCTTCAATTATTGGATTGATTATCCAGTAAATGAATCTTTAGAATTATGAAGGATTCCATTCAGATTTCCACACAAGAAGAAGATTTTAACTAGCCAAATACCGGGCTTGATGTGTTTGTTCAGCTACGAATTTGCCAACGAAGCGTTGTCCCAAACTTCGATGGCGTGTTTCAATTACAGCGATCGTTGTACCAAAATCGCGATAAAAATCCAAACGTTCTTTCGATAAATGTTATCTAAACGATCCAGACTTGCCCTTGTTTCACCGAAAGACATAATCAACGACGCAAACTAACATTTCTTATCGGCGAAAGCCGCAGATGGCAATGTCCACTCCACTCTTCGCCGGGGAAACTAACTTTGTGGAATCCCGTGGCAACAAACCGACCAATCACAGCGAGCTTTCTCAAGGCGCGAGATATCTTCTATTGTTCCCCAAATTTGAGCGTCTTTTGATCAAGTACGTTTCTTTCATTTAGTTTTATTGAAACGAGGAGATTAGCAAACACATAACGAATTGTTCTAGGTTCTTTAAAAAACAAATAAACCGAGACGCTTGGAGCTCCACCACTCGAGATAATTTGAGTATCACAAAAATCCAAAAAATAAAATGTCCTTTTCTTTGTGAAAGCCCACTTTTAAAAACAAATGAAAGCTAAATGATTTTAATCAGTCTAGCTTTCCAAAAAACAAACACAAACTATGTGAAAAAAAAAAACTTAAATACAGATAGATGCAATGGGCTAATAAAAATTGTGGATAGTAAAAAGAAAATTACAAATTAATACAGATTTTTATCGACGTTCCGGAATGTCCTAGGGTGGGCAGGGGAGGGGGGCGACCCTCTCCTAATTAGCTCCTTTTTTACCCTGCGAGCAGAGGTTTCTCTAGCCTGCGAAAACAGCCGTTTCTCTTCGCTCCTCGCCGCTAGCAGTGCTGTCAACTCTCCCGGATAATCCGGGAGACTCCAGATTTTGGATCGTATCTCCCGGTCTCCAGATAAGAGTCTGATATCTCCCGGATAATCGCCAAAGTTGCTATTTCTGTAGACTCGACTTTCCGACCATAAAATTTCAAATAGTTTGCGTTGTTTGCGCTACTGTTAACATGGAACGTTTCCTCATAAATTCTGGTACGCCACTGTAATTAAAGCAATAATGTGGCTAAATATGAATTGTTTATATGCTATATACGTCGATCGGAATCAACGAACATTTATAGCAAAAATGACGTCATTTGTTCATTTATCATTCCTTCCTTATCAATTCTCAATATTTGATGACGTGGGAAGTTGACAGCCCCGCGCAAGAGACGTTTCGCGTTTGACCCGGGAGAAACTACAAAACGAAGACCCTATCCTTTTTGTGTACCTTGGCATCTGATAACGCGAATAAAGCTGTCTCCTTGGTGTTGATGGACTTAAAATTAATTAAATATTGGGCCTTCGGTTTTGGGTCTTAGGCCTTCGGTCTTCAGTCCTCGTTTTGTAGATACCCCTTATTCATGACTCTTGCCCATGATTTCCGTACTAATTCATGCCATGACTCTTGCCCATGACTCCCGTACTAATTTATGCTGACTCTTGCCCATGATTTCAGTACTAATTGTTAAATTCCATGACTCTTGCCCATGATTCCTACCTGACTAATTCATGCCGTGACTCTTGCCTATGAGCCTTATTCATGCCATGACTCTTGCCCATGATTCCTGTA
This sequence comes from Porites lutea, assembly GCF_958299795.1. NCBI lineage: Eukaryota > Metazoa > Cnidaria > Anthozoa > Scleractinia > Poritidae > Porites > Porites lutea. Next base: position 4,053,210 of record NC_133203.1, read on the forward strand.
CTAATTTATGCTATGACTCTTGCCAATGATTTCAGGACTAATTAATGCCATCACTCTTGCCCATGATTTCCGCACTAGCTCATGCCATGACTCTTGCCCATGATTTCCGTACTAATTCATGCCAAGATTCTTTCCCAAGATTCCCGTACCCAAGACTGTTGCCCAAGATTCCTCTACCCAAGAATTAGAACGTGAATCGCAGTAAGATCTAATCTAGTAAGAATTCTAGTAGCTTTTGTAGTCAAGATTAGTAATGGTAACAGGACTGAGTGGAGTCCAATAGGTGGTTTTCACGTTACGTCATCGCCGCCATGCTGGTGGACGGTAAAAAAAAGATTGCTCATTAGCTCCCTTTGTTTGTCCACCAGCATTTGTTCATTTCACCATTGTTATTTGTGTCTCCCGAGATTGCATGAAAACCACCTATTCGGTCTGTAATCATACGAGTGATTAACAAAATTAATTTTGATTTGTTTAATCACGGGTATGATTACAGACTGAATTGGACGACACGAAGTTCTGTTACCAATTAATCATAACTTTAACAAAATTTGTGATACAATAGGCTATTTTTTAAACCAAAACACAAGAAATTCGAAATTTTGTTTTGCTAGCAGTGAAAAAAAAAGCCATTTAAGCGCGCGCGTGGTGGCACGTACTGTCCAATTACTTAGGCATGACGCGTACTGTCCTATTAAACTGTCCAATTAAGGCTGAAAGCAGGGCAGTTGAGAGCCAATCAGATTTGACAATTTTGTTATAGTTATGATTAAGGCGAGAATTGTGGTCAGTAGCTGTGCGTCTAATTTACTGATATAATACAAAAGCTCTAACCGCAAAGAGTAAATATTGATTTTATTTCACACATATATTTTCTATGTATATCATATGATAGAATCGTATATAAAACTATCCTTTCTATTCCAAGAGACCGCTTTACACAGGGAACCTACTGGGGAGCTACCGTAAAATTCCGAAAATAAGCCCCAGGGCTTATATTTTTCAAAGGCCCTTTTTGAGGGGCTTACCTATGGAGGGAAGTGTGCATTTCAAAATCGATTGGGCTAGCCTTATAGTTGGAAGCCGGGAAATTTAACGATTTTGCTTAGTTTTACTTTGTATTTGAGGGCAATTTCCAAGTACAAGCCCCTGGGGGGCTTATATTTGGAGGGGCGATTTAACGGAGGGTTTTTTGCGTTACGAGTTTGGGGGGCTTATACATGGAGGGGCTTATTTTCGGAATTTTTACGGTACTCTCCAATTTGCCATACTTGATAATAATTGTATCTTCTTTATATTCATTGACAATTACAGGTTACTCTATTATAGTACTAAAATGTGGTTTATGAAGTGAATTGACAAGGTGGCTACCGCAAAGAGATCCGAAGACAGTGTGAACAGTCCATCAAGGCTGGGTTGTTCAAAGCTGGGTTAAGATAACCCAAGGGTAGTGCCAAATTTGAACTCAGATATGAAATGAAGCCAATTTAGTTATATTCTTTTTGTCTACAATTTAATCGTTGGTTGCGTTAAAACGAACAGAGACAACTATCCTGGAATATGCTTTTGAACAAAAGAAAAAGAAACTGGAATTCAAATTTAACCCCTGGCCCGAGTTAGCGCTAATTGGTCTTTGAACAACTGGGACCAGAACTGTCGCGCAGGCGTTCCTGTTACTCGCGAGTGAGCGAGACAAACGCGCGAGGAAAAAGATGAAAAGTGAAAAAGGATCCCTCCTTTTTCGCCTACTTCGTGGACCTTCGTAAGAGGCAAATCGAAATTGTCGTCTTCAGAAACTCTAAGAGGAATGGGTACAAGCTTTGGGTTCAGTGACTGCTGGGGTCGTTTGGGTGGAGCAGCCTTAGTTATGATTGGTCGACTGTATCCAAGGCAACCATTTACCAATCATAGCCAACACTTGTCCAACCAAATGATCCCAAAAATCTTTGCGTCCTATGTTTCTACCCATTTCCCCCGATAGTTTGTGGAATAAGGAATGATGAAGGCTGAAGAAGGGCATTCGCTAAAACGACAGAGTTTGTTCACTAAAGCGACTGAAAGTTCCAACAGTGACCAACATCAATTTTCTCCAAACGTTATCCATATGTCATTTTGAGGTAAGGTTACGAGAATACGCCTCTTTAGCTTGTATGTTTTGTTTTCCCAATAGAGGTCCCAGGGGGAACATGACCTTTTGTCTTTCCATAAATTATGCGCAGATATGCACGTGAATAAAACGAAATTTGAAAGAAACAGTTCTCTAGAGTTTTATCACATGACCTGTATTGGGAAAACAAAACATACAAGCTACGACGACGACGGCTACGGCAGCGAAAACGCCACTTTTAAAATGAATTTCGAATGAATTAGCGTTTTTTAAACTTTATCGCGTTTATTCTAATTCGCTGAAAATGTCTAATTTAGGGAAATTTTCTTCGAGTTGATTTCTTGGGGACCGCACGCAGGTTTAGAAAGAGAAAGAAAATTTCATCGTCGCCTGTTTACGTCCTCCACAAAACGTGAAATTAGGCATTTTCACGTCGTAGTCGTGCAGCAACAGCAAAGAAATGTACAAAAAAGCGTGATGCACGTGCAAACTTGTTGTTTTGCTGAATAAACCTATTCCTGTTTTGACGTTCTCTTCGCCGTCGCCGTCGATAAAACTCCCTATTGCTTACCAAATGCAAAACGCTTTGATCTTCTGCAGAATTCTTTCAAGTAATTATTAGCGAGCTTAAGCAAGCACGACAGTGAAGGCTACGAAAACGTCACGCCAAAACACACACAAAGGGATTAAAAATTCGCACTGCTCCAAACTTTACCGCGCTTATTCCATCTCCTTCAATTCGTGAAATGTTGGCAATTTTTTTTCTGGAGTTGAATTCTAAAAGACTATATAGAAGTTCAGGAAGAGAAAAAGAAAGTCGTTGTTTTGTGTTCAGGTCCTGCACAAAAAGTGAAATTAGGTACCTTCAGGTTGTAGTCGTGCAGTGACGGCAAAGATATTTACAAAAAAGCGTACGTAATGCACGTTTGGCAATCTAAATGTATTGCTTTTTTTTGGCCGTTCTCGTTTACGTCGCCGTCGTCGTTGCTTAAGCTCTTCTGGAGAAATTTTATATAGATATCAGGCTTCACGGGTTGACTAATCATTTTACTACGTCGACACAGGGAGCTTATGCAACGAGGCCGACTGCGACAGTGACAACATCAAAAAACAATTGGTTTCATAAGTCAAACAACAACTCTGCACGTGATCACGCTTTTTCGACCATTTCTTTGACGTCCACTACACGACTACGACGTGAAAGCTCCTAATACGAGGTTTTATGGAGGAAATGAACATACGACGACAAATTTTTCATTCTCTTCAGTTTTGAACCTAGATAAAGTCCTTAAGAAGTCAACCCCACGAAAAATCGCCTACATTTGACAAATTGAGCGGGTTTAAGTAGACAAAGTTTGAAAGGATGCAAATTCATTTCGCTAGCGATATTTGTCACTGCCGTCGTCGCTGTCGTTACCTAAGCTCCCCAACGACCCCTAATGACAACTTTAACACGAGCAAAACTGTTACAGCATTGACGCGACAGCTGTTGTGTTATCTTGCGATGTGAAAAGTCACGCAGTCGCACCATTTTGGTCACGTGTCGTCTAATAGGAGAGAGTAACACTTGTCGCAAACTCGCCTCAGACTGGTTGCGGGATATCCTGGCAGAGTGGGGACTGGGGTCCGTCTGGAGGTGCACGAAGCACAGAAGACTCCGCCGCACTTACGACAGTGATGCTACAGATTGGAAGAGAAAGCATAAAAGTATGATTTACAAACAAAAAAGTTGTAATACAGGTGAGTACAGTCGACTCTCTCTTGACGGACACCTCTATACGACGGACAACTCGGTAAAACGGACACTTAAAAGTTGGTCCCTGCCTAAGTTACTCTCTTTGACTCTCTATAAGACGGACATCACTCTTAAAAGGACATTTAGTACCGGTCTCAAAAGTTCCCCCTTAAAGAGAGATGACTGTAATTCTCAGGGCCTGTTTCATGGAGGTGGGGGACCCCAGATAGCTGAGGTAACTTGTGGCGGGTCACCCCACCTATCATGTAAACGTGATCAACTTATAATGAGAGATTATATGGACAGGCGGGTTACCTTACCTAAGCAGGCTACGTCACCTACCTGAGGCCCCCCCATATCCATGTAAACAGGCCCTAAGAGTTGACTGAAAACTCAAAGTACTTAAAAATTAAAAGAAAAAAACGCGAACCTTTCTGTTGACCAGTGAAAACTTGGTCTTGCAGGCCATGCAGTTCTTTATCAAATCATCAGATACCCAGGCCCTTGTCACTAAGCATGCCGTGTGCGTACTGCCGCATGCCACCGCGCGGACTCGTTTACTATCCATGTCCACTTCACACGGTAATGGCCTAAAAAACAAGTGTTTTTGAACGCGTTAGAGAGTCGAGTTGAAGCAGCAACTTCAGTGAACCACAGGCCAAGGAAAGAGCGGACGGTAAGTGCTGGAAACATAGGTTGAAAGTCGAAAGAAATGAAAAGGCATAGAGAGCAGGTAATCAATCATGCTCTTCTAACTATTTCCGCTTAAAGGTTTCTGAAGTATTACAGGACACATTAGGCAGATTAACCAACAAGGACGGCGACGGCTACGAAAACGTCACTTAAAAAGTGAATTCGCGCTGCTTTGAACTTTATCGCGCTTATTTCATCTCGTTCAATTCGTCAAATATTGACAAATTTTTCTGGAGCTGAATTCTAAAAGACTGTATCGAAGTTCAGGAAAAGAAAAAGACAGTCGTTGTCTTGTGGTCACGCTCGCCACAAAACGTGAAATAAGACATTTTCACGTCGTAGTCGTGCAGTGATGGCAAAGAAATGTACAAAAAAGCGTGATGCACGAGCAAAATTATTGTTTTGCTAGTCTAAACCTAATCACCATTTTCACATAGACCATAATGCACCTTGTTTACCCCCTAAACCATTGTTTCCAATTTCTCCTGGGTAACACAGTCGTCCCAAGAGAAATCGAAGACAATGGTTATGCAAACTTTTGGGGGTAAACAAGGTGCATTATGGTGTCTGTGAAAATGGTGAATTTCTTATTTGCCGTTCTCATTGACGTCGCCGTCGTTGTTGCTAGCTCCCTATTCATGTAAGCGACGTTAATTCGCGATTTAACACCGCTGAATTACGACAAACAGCAAAGGCGACCACGCAACCATTTTCCCGCCATTTATCACGTTTGCCGTTTACCTTCTTCAAAGGTAATAAGAGTAAATTTCATGTTCATGAAAAAGTCTGAAGAAATGCACTTTTTCTTCGTTGTTGAATACATTAATAGTCCTGTGGTCATTTCTTCCCTTTGCGGTTATATAAACGCGATACTTAACTACATCTAGCACCTAACCTGTCCCTTATATCGCCATGCCCTAAGCGTCCAGCTTTTCCTTTGCCCCACGTGAAAAGTTCTCCAGATTCTGTAGAAGCAATAAAGAAGACGAAAGTTTATTACTTGACTCGGGGTGCCCGAAGAAAGATTTTGACAAAGTAGCACAAAATTGCTGAGAAACTTTCCTGAAAAGGGGTACACACTAGACTCTGTCTTAACGGACACCTCTGTAAAACGGACACCTAGAGTTGGTCCCTGCCTTAGGGCGCTCCCCAAAAGTCACAACTGGCCGGCCGGACCAGTCGTTTTGAAAATGAAATAGGCTTTTTCCAAGAGCTTAGTTTTTGCCAAAAACCATCTCCTTCGTGCACACCATTTAGGATTTGACTGATCTGGCTGGATAGTTTTAATTAATGGTTAAACCAGATTGCGTGACCGAGCCCCTTGACTGGTTTCTTTCGACTAACCTGTCACGACAGCAGTATGAAAAGCACCGCAGGAGACCTGAATAGGTTTCGATGCTCGGGAGTGAGCAGAGAGGTGTATTCTGCTTGGTACAGAAACCTTCAAAATAGGTTCCTCTGTTCTGCCTCGCTGGTTTATGCCTAGTTGATTCTCTGTGTTATCACCCATTCCAAACAGTTTTCCTTTTTCTGGAACAAATACAACGACAATTAACATTATTCACAGACAATACCTCCAGTATTTCTGAAAACCACAAGAAGAAATTGTTACTCAATAGCTCATCCCAACATAATACTGAACCAGCACCAAAAGAAAGTACTGCTCAGAAGCTTTCATTTGATTGTCATTTCAAAAGATAGAACCATCTTGTACAGCATAATAAACAGTACCACAGGAAAGTACTACTCAGTAGCTTTCATTTGAATGGTCTCACTTTAGGATTTCATCCGCAGACTCAAAAGTTAGAACCAGCTTGTACAGCATAATAAACAGTACCACAGGAAAGCACTGCTCAGTAGCTTTCATTTGAATGGTCACAGTATAGGATTTCGTTTACAGACTGAAAAGTTAGAACCACCTTGTACAGCATAATAAAACAGTACCACAGGAAAGTACTGTTCAGTAGCTTTCATTTGAATGCTCACACTTTTCATCCACAAATTCAAGAGTTGAGGTCACCTTGTACAACACCATCAACAGGAACCACAAGGAAACACCCTTTAGAAGCTTTTAATATTATATGAGCTACATCGTCAATAAAAGAACACTTCCAGTTCTCAGCACTGAAAATATGAAATTGCCTTCCCCTCTTTTCGCTCAAAACATGCAAAAGACGTAAACTACGCGCGTATACTTACTTGACAGAAGTACAGTGTGTTTTGTTCCACAGCTAACATCAATGATTGCGTGGTTTCTAACGAGAAGTGCAGAGGAAAGAATTGTTTAAGTATTTAAGACCGGTGAATTTTTAGTAAGATGACGCCCTAAAAACTCTAGAACTAATAACTGCAATCCTCAATGTCACCTTTGAAACAGTGAAAAAAGAAAACGTGAAAGCCGAACGGCTAAATAGGATTTAAGAGAGACAGTTGAAGAGTCGATTTTTCAAATTGGATGGTGAAAAATACTCAAGCTATATCATCCAGGTAACTGATAATCGTTAACACGCAGGCCATTTTTCAAGTTTATCCGGTTCCAAGTACAAAGCTTTAAAAAGCAAGAAATCACCTAGACCACACAGGGTCTTTTCCAACCGAGGGCATCGCCTAAAGAAGGCGCAGATTTTCTGTGGTAGTCGTGTGTCTTTTAACACCAGATAATCTAAAAATCGTATCCGCAGAGTTGATTACCTTAGCTCTACTGATGAAGACAAAAGATTTGGCTTTGATGAAATGTCAACATTCTCTAATCCCGACTGACCAGAGTGGTTGGCTCCCCAAAGCCAAACCATACCACCATCTACAAGTGAAAAAACACAAACTAAATAAAACCATGACTGGCCCGTTTGTCGAAAGTCCCGATAACTTTTCGGGCCCGGAAAGCTGTTTTATGTCTGCCGTGTTTGCACTCAAGAGATCAAAGTTTCAAAAATATCGAAAATGATACAATGACCGGTTTGTGAGCTATGAGCGGCGCTACTATAGAGTGTTTTCACATGACATCACGGCAGCCATATTCGTGTCCCAAAACAATGAAACGGCGGCCATGTTGGTGTCCCAAACCAATCTTCTGGGAGTTATACTCTTTTCTTATGCAAACCCTGTCTTTTGTTGCGATAAATTTGCATAGATGCTGGCCACGTGAGTGAAAACACTCTATACAACAGGTTTTGATATTAAAATTTGCCTTCGGGCCTGAAGAGTTATAGTGCCTTTCGAGAAACCTCAGTCATTATTCCGCGAGGCTTATGCGTTTCTGGTCACGTGGTCCCAGCGAGTTTCGTCTTGAATACGTCACCGAAATGCACTGACCAGGAAGGTCTGGAAAGACGCCGTACATGGACAAGGAAAAGTATAACCCATATGAGAGCAGTTTTTAGTAAAACCAAAGGAATGGGAAAATCGCCTCTTTGCATGAGCGATTCTTGGTGCATTTTTTTTCAATGTAATTTTTTAGACCATTCCCGCTGAAATTTTTTTCTCGATTGAGCCGCTCTAATTTTTGAGCGGCTAGGGTTCTAAATTTTCGTCCGTTAGAGCGATTTTCGTATGAACTTGAAAAATGGTTTCGGTAAGTGTTCGTTATTTGTTTATCAGCCAATAGATGAAAAGATCAAAACAGGGACTCTTCGTTTTCCCGCCAAAGAAAACCCTAATATGGAGAAGGCATTGTTCGATTGGCCAATCGTGTCGCAGTATGACGTCAGAGCGAAGTATCTTTTGATTTCTAGAAAGTTCTTCGGGCATCAAGTTTAACCAACCAAAACTCACGCGCGTTTGTATCCGTTCGATGGACCAATCAAATCGCTCTATTTCTGTTTGTTTGTTGTTTCTGTTTTGTTCGCGCGTTTTCATTTCAAGGTCATACGAAAATCGCTCTAAGGTGATTCTGTGTGAACGAAACACCTAAACGCACGAATTTTCAACCGGTGGAAAATTCGTCTGGTGCCGTGTGAACCTTAGCCTTAGTCTTTACCTCTGCAACTTTTTATTGCCATCCTATTACTTCGTCTTAAGAAGTACAGCACACTCTCCATCTACCTCAATCAAATCTTACTAAAGACGATTTTCTTTTTAATCATTTAACCCTTTCACTGCCAGAAAGAATGATGAAGTCTTTTAAGGTGATTCTAACTTTAGAATCTGTGGACGAAATCCTGATGGTGTTACCATTTAAATAATACCTCTTGGGCGTTACTTTCACATGGTACTATTTACATAATGTTTTTTCAACTTTTAAGCCTGTGGATGAAATCTTATGCTGTTACTATTCAAATAAAACCTCTTCAGCAGTACTTTCACATGGTACTATTTATTTAGTATGTTTTTCTAACTTTTGAGTCTGTGGATGAAATCCTATGGTGTGTTATCATTCACATGAAACGTCTTTGTCAGTTCTTGAATACGGTGCTATTGGTTTTTCAGCATTTTACAAAGTGAATTTGAAAATTTGACAAAATCTGACTTAAGTCATTCCTTGGAGTGAAAGGGTTAAAGACTTAATGAAAGATTTAACGATGTAATTCTTGGCAATTTGTGCGCGGGGGAAAAATCAGTTTGAGAAGTCAAAGGAATTAGCAGGAATAAAAAAACACTAACCAGATAAAGCAGCGCTGTGATTAGAGCCACAGGCTATGTAGGAGATATGAAAGCTCTCCAGTTCTTGTGAGCGGACAGGCTCATAGCTCGAAGCGATCCCTGGTATGCCTAACTGGCCGTATGTATTATCGCCAAAAGCATAGCACTGACCATTTCTTGTACAAACTGTAGGACGAATAACACGAACAAACATCATCATTTTAAGATAGCATTTGTGTCTGACTTATGCTAACTTGTCCCAAAGAAAGCGAAGAAATGTATGAACAGAAAGCTTTACTAAGAACATATAGCGGTCGTCACTGTCACAATACGAACTTCACGAAACTACGACGGCGACAGCAACGGGAACGCCTAAAACACAATGGGTCGGTTGTTTAAACGAGGCCTAACTTAGGCTGCGGTTTAGCAAGTCTTTGGACCTCCAGATATCTTCCTTAGTGGGTAATTTTGAGAAAATAAGGTCTTTTCCAGTCTACGCCTCGCGCTTTAATGAAACTTTTCAAGATAAATGGTGTATAAGAGCATTGGGCGAACTGAAAAAGACTTAGAACGCGGTTTTGTTAAAAACTGGCTAAACTCCGTTTAAATAACAGGCCCAATAGCTTTAGGAAGCAAAAAAACAACTGCACGCACATCACGCTCTTTTGCAAATTTCTTTGCCGTCCCTGCACAACTACCACGTAAAATCACGAAATTTAAAGTCAACTAAAGAACAGGAACGGCAAGGCGATAAATTTTACCATCTCTCTCTGAACTCGGATGCGTTCCCCTCTCTTCAGCTCCGACCTAATTTCCCTACTTTCAAGAAACTCTTACTGGGTGACTTGGTATAAGGACGAAAACTTTTGAAAGGACGCAAAGTCTGTTTTTCAGCGACGTCGCCATTGGCGTCGCCGTCGTCGGATCGTAAGGTCCCTAATATCACAACAGGCTGTGGGGCAACTGTCACGCCCTCTACCAAAGATTACAAGTAGCTGTCACCACTATTACACAATCCTCTATAGTATTGTCACGCCACCTTATAACGCAAAGTTATTCATACCATCTTTCAGAAAGTTGTTACACCTAAAATAACTAGTATCTTCCTAGCGACATATAATTTACCAAGAGTGTGGGAAAGTCCACAGGCGACTTCAGTTACTCTGTGTTCTTGAAGTCCCTCAACAAGTCTTGGTAGAATCTCTTTTCGTTTCACGCTTTCGTATCCAAGTCTTGGTCCACCCTGTCCCCAAGTGAATAACTCGCCCAATCCTACAACAGAAAAACGTATGAGAGTAGCCTGCGTGGCAGGCGTTTGAAAGGGAAGGGAAAGGGAGTTTTGGGAAAGGGAGTTTTAGTCGCGAGAGAAACGCGAGGGGCGCGCGAGGAAGGAGGGAGGAAAACCCCTCCTCCCTCCTCCCTCGCGCGTGGTCTCGCGCCCTAATTCCCTTCCCCTCGCGCCGTAATTCCCTTCCCCTTCCCTTTCGAACGCCTGCCACGCAGGCTAGTATGAGAGTGATTCAAAGAATGTGTGTGAGGTACTTAAATTTTTGACAACCCTCTGTGGCAGATAAATTTTGCCATGTTTTGTAACTTGATAGAAAACTTTGGATCTGTTGCATTGCAAAAGAAATCTGCTACTTCATCACTGACACCCTGCACAAGCTTATTCTGATTTCAGTAAGTAAAAAAGAATTCTTTGCAGTTTAGTTCTTAACTGTGAACGCTAATAGCAGTTACTCTTTTGATCTGTTGTTTACTATCCTGTATGTTTAACTGTCAAGCCATTGTCGGTATAGTGTTACATTCTAGTCCCTAAGGTTCCTGTATGATCTTAAACAAAATTTTGGAAATAATTTTGTGGGATCTTGACAGGACTAGGTTCCTGTAGGATCCTAAACAGGATCTTGCTGGGACTCTGAAGTCAATATCTTCCTATAGGTTCCTGTAGGATCTTCAAAAAGATCTTAATAGGACTAAGTCAATAGCTTCCTATAGGTTCCTGTACGATCCTAACCAGGATCTTAGTAGGACGAACTCAATAGTTTCCTATAGGTTCTTGTAAGATCCTAAACAGTATTTTGGTAGGACTAAGTCAATAACTTCCTATAGATTCTTGTAGGATCCTCAACAGTATCTTGGTAGGACGAACTCAATAGTTTCCTATAGGTTCTTGTGAGATCCTAAACAGTATCTTGGTAGGACTAAGTCAATAGCTTCCTATAGGTTCCTGTAAGATCCTAAACAGTATCTTAGTAGGACTAAGTCAATAGCTTCTAATAGGTTCTTGTAGGATCCTAAACAGTATCTTGGTAGGACTAGTCAATAGCTTCCTATAGGTTCTTGTACGATCCTAAACAGTATCTTGGTAGGACTAAGGCAATAGCTTCCAATAGGTTCTTCCAATAGGTTCCTGTAGGATCTTAATCTTGATCCTACAGTATCTTGGTAGGACTAAGTCAATAGCTTCCTATAGGTTCTTGAAGGATCCTAAACAGTATCTTGGTAGGACTAAGTCAATAGCTTCCTATAGGTGTCTGTAGGATCCTAAACAGTATCTTGGTAGGACTAAGGCAATAGCTTCCAATAGGTTCCTGTAGGATCCTAAACAGTATCTTGGTAGGACTAAGTCAATAGCTTCCTATAGGTTCCTGTAGGAGCCTAAACAGTATCTTGGTAGGACTAAGTCAATAGCTTCCAATAGGTTCTTGTGGGAGCCTAAACAGTATCTTGGTAGGACTAAGTCAATAGCTTCCAATAGGTTCCTGTAGGAGCCTAAACAGTATCTTGGTAGGACTAAGTCAATAGCTTCCTATAGGTTCTTGTAGGAGCCTAAACAGTATCTTGGTAGGACTAAGTCAATAGCTTCCTACAGGTTCTTGTAGGATCCTAAACAGTATCTTAGTAGCTTCAAGTGAAAAGCTTCCTATAGGATCCTGTAGCATCTTAAACAGTATCTTGGTAGGACTAAGTCAATAGCTTCCTATAGTTTCCTGTAGGATCCTAAACAGTATCTTGGTAGGACCAAGTCAATAGCTTCCTATAGGTTCTTGTAGGATCCTAAACAATACCTTGGTAGGACTAAGTTAATAGCTTCCTATAGGTTCCTGTAGGATCCTAAACAGTATCTTGGTTGGACTAAGTCAATAGCTTCCTATAGGTTCCCGTAGGATCCTAAACAGTATCTTAGTAGGACTAAGTGAAAAGCTTCCTATAGGATCCTGTAGCATCTTAAACAGTATCTTAGTAGGGCTAAATCAATAGCTTCCTATCTTTTCCTGTAGGATCCTAAACAGTATCTTGGTAGGACCAAGTCAATAGCTTCCTATAGGTTCTTGTAGGATCCTAAACAATACCTTGGTAGGACTAAGTTAATAGCTTCCAATAGGTTCCTGTAGGATCCTAAAAAATATCTTGGTTGGACTAAGTCAATAGCTTCCTATAGGTTCCTGTAGGATCCTAAACAGTATCTTAGTAGGACTAAGTGAAAAGCTTCCTATAGGATCCTGTAGCATCTTAAACAGTATCTTAGTAGGGCTAAATCAATAGCTTCCTATAGTTTCCTGTAGGATCCTAAACAGTATCTTGGTAGGACCAAGTCAATAGCTTCCTATAGGTTCCTGTAGGATCCTCAACAGTATCTTGGTAGGACTAAGTCAATAGCTTCCTATAGATTCCTGTAGGATCCTCAACAGTATCTTGGTAGGACTAAGTCAATAGCTTCCTATAGATTCCTGTAGGATCCTCAACAGTATCTTGGTAGGACTAAGTCAATAGCTTCCTATAGGTTCCTGTAGGATCCTAAACAGTATCTTGGTAGGACTAAGTCAATAGCTTCCTATAGGTTCCTGTAGGATCCTAAACAGTATCTTGGTAGGACTAAGTCAATAGCTTCCAATAGGTTCCTGTAGGAGCCTAAACAGTATCTTGGCAGGACTAAGTCAATAGCTTCCAATAGGTTCTTGTAGGAGCCTAAACAGTATCTTGGTAGGACTAAGTCAATAGCTTCCAATAGGTTCCTGTAGGAGCCTAAACAGTATCTTGGTAGGACTAAGTCAATAGCTTCCTATAGGTTCCTGTAGGATCCTAAACAGTATCTTGGTAGGACTAAGTCAATAGCTTCCTATAGGTTCCTGTAGGATCCTAAACAGTATCTTGGTAGGACTAAGTCAATAGCTTCCTATAGGTTCCTGTAGGATCCTAAACAGTATCTTGGTAGGACTAAGTCAATAGCTTCCTATAGGTTCCTGTAGGATCCTAAACAGTATCTTGGTAGGACTAAGTCAATAGCTTCCTATAGGTTCCTGTAGGAGCCTAAACAGTATCTTGGTAGGACTAAGTCAATAGCTTCCAATAGGTTCCTGTAGGATCCTAAACAGTATCTTGGTAGGACTAAGTCAATAGCTTCCTATAGGTTCCTGTAGGATCCTAAACAGTATCTTGGTAGGACTAAGTCAATAGCTTCCTATAGGTTCCTGTAGGAGCCTAAACAGTATCTTGGTAGGACTAAGTCAATAGCTTCCAATAGGTTCCTGTAGGAGCCTAAACAGTATCTTGGTAGGACTAAGTCAATAGCTTCCAATAGGTTCTTGTAGGAGCCTAAACAGTATCTTGGTAGGACTAAGTCAATAGCTTCCAATCAATCGATCTTATACTGGATTTGGGACAAAATGTTCCAGCATCTTAGTATTATGTTTTTGTAAGAAAATATGCCTCCTAGCTAGATTAGCTTTTAAGCTATCTTTTAGGTGGCTTGTATTTTACATAATTAGAATTGTCTTTTTTAATGTCTTTTTTTCTGTGTGTTGTATGAATAAAATCCTTGTCTTGTCTTATAACGTTTCCCGGATCTTGGTAAGACTTAGCCAATAGCATCCTATAGTTTTCTGTAGGATCTTAAACAGGTTCCTAGACAAAAATTTTCCAGGATCTTGGCAGGACGAAGGATCATGATTAAGACTGAAGACTCTACTAGAATTTACAATTAATACTAACTTGTAGTGGTTTTGTATTGACTTAAGGTCGGTACACACAAGGCGACAAGTTGCAGCAACATGTCGCGGCAACACGTTGCAGCGACAAATCGCTTCGTGTGTACTGGAGAATTTTTGTGAAAATCTTTGTCGCTGCCAAAGAATTTGTCGCCGCAACAAGTTGCACAGATTCAGTCTGATTTGATTTTTTGCGACTTGTTGCAGCGACCAAATTCTGTTGCGGAGACAAAGATTTTCACAAAAATTCTCCAGTACACACGAAGCGATTTGTCGCTGCAACGTGTCGCCTCACCTTGTTGCTGCAACTAGTCGCCCGACCTGTACACACGGAGTGATCTGTCGCCGCGACGTGTTGCAGCAACTTGTCGCCTAGTGTGTACCGACCTTTATAATGTGAAGATGCATCTATTTACCACAAACAGCTGCAGAGTGAAATTCATGGCAGGCAATACTTGTCACCTTCTTGTCCTTCAGTGCGGCAACTCTAAGAGGTGATGACCTGTCTCTTAAATGTCCTTGTCCAAGTTTTCCACCAAGCCCTGATCCCCAAGAGAAAACCTCTCCTTCACCTGAAGAAAAAAACAGATAGTAAGATAGTTAAAGGGCGTACATCAAGAGGATACTGTTGGTTTAGGTCAATAATGAATTAACTTATTCTTCAATTACAATGTACTCCTGTAGAGTTATGAAGAAGATATCACAAAACTTTCACGAGGAAACCTGCTGTCAGAACGGACCACCTTAGTAATTTTGTTACCCACAGTTACAATAGGATTTAATTGTTTTTGCCTTCTGTGCCATGTGTAATTATGTGTTCTGCGTATTCTTGACCTCCCTTGTAATTTAGCGTTATACACTACCAAAAGGCTTTAATAAACTGATTATTATTATAATTATTAATTCTTTGGTGATTCTGTAGGCATAGCATTGAAATTAAAAGATAGCAAATAGTGTCAATATAGTCTCTTTAAAAGGCATTTATTTACAAAATCAACAACAATATTGAAACTATGGTTGGTGTTTTACAAGCTCTCTGATTGTTTTTCAGTGTTTTACAAAAAAGACTGACCATGCCCCCTGGAAAGTAAACAGGTTAGCACTGAGAGAATTTCAGATTCATGTCTACATATTATTAACCTTCTATAACGAGTTGCGGCAATTCTTAACAAAATGCAATTTACTTGTTAAGGAAATGGTATGCGTCACTCCACAAGCAACTTTCCAAACGTCCTTTGATAATAATGCTTCTACGGATCTTGGAACATTCTCCTCTCCATTCTCGCCATGTCCCAGCATTCCAGTGGTACCATCACCCCACATGTATAAGTCACAAGCATCTAGGCACAAACAAACACGACTTACTACAAACAGCAACATGAATTAATAATAGGGTTCATACAGATTTTTGGATCCAAAATTCAAGACTTTTTCCAAAACATGAACATATTTTTCCAGACTCAAGGTTATCAAATAGGTGATCAAAAGAGACCTGTAAAAATGCAGGACCAATTAACACTTTTTCTTGATGCTCTGCAAACATATGGGTGAAATTGAATAAGATTTGACCAAAATGAAAAAAATTCACTTTTAAAGCACTTGTTGTAGCTTTGAAAAAAAAACTCAAGACTTTTTACCTTTTTTCCAGACTTTATCTCCATTCTCCAGACTTTTTCCAGGTCTGGAAAACTACTGGGGAAATTTCAAGTCTTTTTCTCAAGAATTCAAGATTCTGTACGAACCCTGTCTTAATTACACCAGTACACTAGGTCCCATTTCCCCAACTCTCCTAAGCTCGAGGGCATCCTCTGGAGCTTAGTGACAGGGATGCATGATTGAAAGGGGGCAAAAATCAAATCCCATAAAAATGTGTTAGGGCTTTCAACTAAAAATCCCTTGACTGAAAACTCACCGCTAAAAGATCCCATGCCAAGATATTTCTGAGCCTTAAACATTATTTTTCCATTAAGGATTAAAACATTGATATAACACAAATGTTGTGTTGCCATTTTGAGCTGTCATGAGGTTTGATTACTGTGTCATGCAACAGGGTTCGTACAGATTTTTAGATCCAAAATTCAAGACTTTTTCCAGACTTTCTCCAAAACAAAAGTTTATTTTTGCAAACTCAAGTTATCAAATCGGTGATCAATAGAAACCTAAAAAATGTGGGAACCAAGCTTTTTTCATGATGCACTGCAAATGTATGGTAACCATGGTGCAATTGCAGACATACATGTAAGGGAGTTATGAAACTTCTCATTCAGTGCGATGAAATGTCTTCGCTACGGGAAAGACTGAAAGGAATTTGACTACAGGAAAAACACTTGCAGAACCTTTAAAAAAAATTTCGGACTTTTTACCATTTTTCCAGACTTTATTTCTTTTTCCAGACTTTTTCTAGGTGTGGAAAATTGCTTTGCAAATTTCAAGACTTTTCCAAGAATTCTGTATGAACCCTTTGCAATAATATGGGCCACTATAGATGTAGGAATACCTTCATTGTATGGTTTACCACCAGACCCAAACACAGACATAGGAATCTAAGAGACAAAGGAAATTGAGAATCAACCTGTTTGTTACGAAAAATTGTATTGTGTGACTTTTAAACATGACATTCTAAAAGCTTCACGAGAGTTCATAGTTTGTTTATTTTAATACCTTGGGTAAGCGTTCCCACCGTGTATTTTATCATCTTTTTATATTTAGACTTTTTGGAAGTTCTAGAATATTATTGTATAAGTATACACGTAGGCGAGTCCGAGCGAAGTTTTAACCCTTCTTGACTAGCGAAGAGAGCTTGACGTTAATCGTGTTTAGCCCAGTGTGGCAAAAACAATATTTTACTCACTCGCTGCGCTCGTTCGTAAAATATTGTTTTGCCACTCGAAAATAAAATTTGTATCTTCGCGCCACCGTGTAATATCCTCTATTTACACAAAGAACCTCCAACCACATGGCACCTTATTACTAACTTAGATAATAATTCAAAGTTGAAACAGGAGGGCGATTTTCAGTATCTAGGCTCTTAAGAGCGATACTGGGCTAACAAGGCAGGAATTTCCATCTGTCATGACCAATAGACAGGAATGGGACAGACTCATCAAATCCGTGCGGGTGCACCCGAGATAGATAGATTACACAAACTATTTTCAATTTCATATACTGTATCAAGTAATAAATAGATTAGCAAGGAACATTTTCCTTACCTCATCCGTTCCGTGCATTGGTTTACCATCAGTGTCATCATTTAACCCGCCACTTTCATACAAATGATCAATAGATTTCTTGTCATTGAAGCCATCTATCAGAGCCTGTAATTTGAGAAATAAATACAATATTTGTTATCAATAATTCAAAGAAATAAACCTGTGCCATGTGTGGGATCATACAGGTACGACGCTATTTATAAAAAAATAAAGATCAAAAGTGCCATTACCTGTATTCCCACTGTCCAGACGTCGTACTGCTGTTTATCAAGACAAACAATATCTACACTATGCAAACTTCTTCCAATCTTATAGATAACAGAGAAAGAGATGGACTGAAAAGAAAATGAAGTGCAATTTTAGGTGACTCCTGGCAAAACGAAATTAGACAGCTTGTATTAGAATAGCTTGCTAAGGAAGGTGATTCAAAAAACTTCAAGGGTTATTTAAGACTGAATGTGCTCGCTCCATGCAGATGACAACTGTACTAATATTGTTTTCTTCTGATAAATGTTCTGTTGACAGGGCTAAAATACACTTGAATTCCAGCTTCTCCTTTGGCTGGACTGTGCTCTAGAAATTAAAGAAGGCAACCTTTGCTTCATGCAAAACGTTTATGCCGGGCATCTTGGATTTCACAGAATTGATTGAGAGCTTTCAAGTTCGCAAACAAATTTTACTCACAGCACAACCTTGCATTGTTTTCCTTTATTCTTTGTTGATTTTTATCAAATAAAGTTACTGTATTCTCATGAACCTCATTTTTAATTTAACAATGATATTAACATTTACAGTTAACAAATGTTATGTATACGGTCAAATTTGATTTCAGTTTTAGCCCTAATTATTCATGAATTACTGCTAGGAGACATAAAGGAAGTTGAGAATCAACCTATGTTAAAAAATTTTAACCTGAATTTAATTTTGACATGGACTTTATTCAAAATTACATAAAAAAGACTCTAACATTTACAAGGGCTGCGTCTCTTTTCAAATGGTACAGGCACAAGCAGCTTTTTTGCATTTCCTACCTCTTTTTGTGGCACAGGACAACTTGCAAAACCTTTAGATATTTGACCCTTCAACAACTGAGTTATTTGCGAAGTTAAAACTGCATGAAATGAAGCAAAATCATCATGCACATTAATTTGTTGCTTGGTAAAAGAATAAAAAATGCTTTCAATATTATATAAAATTGTTTTCCTGCTCTGGAAAAAAGGCAAGGACTAAAGAGATTGCCAAATTTTTTTTTCATGCTCATTTTTCGTTTTTGGTCACTCAAACTAACTGAGAACCAGAAACAGGATAATTTCAGAGTTTATTTAGCCATAAGATTGACCAGCATCAATTTTCTCTTGACAATATATCAATACATCATTTAAAAAATCAGGAGAAAATATTATGAGAATTGTTTAAAGAAATAATCATCTACAAGAAAATGCTGTGATCTTTAACCCATTCGCTCCTAGAGATTTTGCCGAAAAACGAGTTTTGAAGCTAGTTGAGTGGTTTTCTGGTCACTGTCGTGCTATAAAGAGCTAAAACTTACCACAAACTGGTTTACAGGTCGAACACTTCGCGGTCTTCCGATCCAGATGCAAAATATCAGCTTGCGAAGTTCGGGCATGCGCAGAAAGCAAAATTTCGACATAGTTTTTGGGTTTAAAAGTGACACAGCAGTCTTGACTTTTACTTTTCGCTTTCTCTCCTCCCTTCTTTTTTTGCTTTTCTTGCCTCATTTTTTTTTTCTCTTGCTGGGCATTTAGTAGGCTTGATTTTGGTGGGAAGAGTTTTTAGGAAAGCTTTTAGGATCTTAGGATTAGGCGAAAGGAAAGGTAGGTGGGTAATGGGACAAGATTTTCATGGAGATTTTCAGGTCAATGTCACGTGGTTTTTTGCTTGTTTCTCCGGTGTCCTTGACTGAATTGTGCTCATTCTGGTATGGTTTGAAAGATCTCTTCACTCTGCACAAGTTAGTGAAGAAAGTTGTCCTTGACCGTTAAAACTGATGACGTCACAATGGGTAGAAAGGACCTGGATCCGCACGGGCGGTTACGGGCGGTTCAGGGGCGAATGGGTTAAGCAAATTCTCTTCATTGATGCTTCAAGGATATGTATGGAGTCTGATCAGTGTGGAGAATTTGTATGTGAACATTGCGGCTTAACATAACCTACCAGATTTCTCTTCTTGTTTTCTAGGTGATCCCCAGTGAAGATGTGAAAGATCTACAATCAAGTACAGGAAAGAATATCAAGTGACATATGCTTATTCAAAAGTAATTAAAGGATAAAATGTCATTTTAAATTATTTCAGAATTTATTTCTCATTATCTTACCTCGAGATAATACAAATCTCTTGAGCTGAGGTGTTCCCTAGAAATATTGTAAAGGGAAAAACGAGTTATCATTAAAGAACTAATCTCTTGAAACAAAACAAAACTGTTTAGATAGATGAGTGCAATCTTTGGGTCATTATGAACACTTTCCTAATCTAGATTGAGAGTTGCTCCCTGCAATTCTTCATTGTTTTTTCTTGACTCCTCAGTCTCTAGCACCTCCCCCATGATCACTGCAGACACCTTGGGAAACTTTGTGCCAATCCCAGTGGTATCCAACTTAGAGGGATCTGACTCTATGCGGGTACAGTCTCAGAGTGGATATAAGGGTCTAACATAGATTAGCAGTCAATGACCATTTTTTATTCACATGCAACCTTTAAAAAGGAAAATTACAAGAACAAAACTACATCCTCTCTCTATCCCTTTCACTCCCAGAGTGCTCTAATAAAAATCCTCAGTATCAGTTTTTACTTCGGCGGAGCGTGAAGTAAAGGATTCGCGGCGCTCAGGAATGTATCAACGTTGCAATTTTTTGACAAGATTGGGCAAGCAAAGTCTGTAGGTTTTCGGCTCTATTCGGCTATTTGACGAAGTGAGAGGCGAAATAGTTCGAGATATCTCGAGATCACTTCGATTTCTTTGATTTATTCTTTAACTTTTTTGAGGAAGAAAGAATTACTATTTGGCCTTCCCGGGGTTTGAACCGACTCACCTGTGTGACCCGTCAGATCAGAGGAGACTCTAAGTTTAGGGATTAGCCAATTGTGCTACTGCGACCCAAGGTAGTTTGGGATATGAAAAATAATTATGAAATGATGCACTAGTTTTGGGACAAGATTGGGCATGCAAGTTCATGACTTTTCGGCTTGTTTCAACTATTACACGAAATGAGATCGGACTACTTCCAGAGTGACTACCCCCCAACAGTGACCATGCAAGGGGTGAAGTTGAACCCCTTCCTTATCACCCCCTGTAACTAAAAACTAATTGTATCGATAAAATGAATATAAAATAGAGATAACCAAAAATCTATTCTATCTTTGCACATGTACCATTATCTAGAGCCATTCTGCAAGGTAACAATACTGGCAAAGTTCAAAAATAGCCTGTGTACAGACCCTCCCTCTTGGAGGTGGCTGTGCAAGGAGTTCAACAGGTTTTGAAGAAAACAGTTTCTAGTCCAGAAATGAGGCTATGGTAAGAAGCATTCTAACTTCTATAAAACCAGTGAATCCTCGGTCAAAATCCCGCAAGGATAAGCAAAGTTGAGCAAAGATGAGCAAATACATGTATCACAATAGATGTGCACAAATGCAAAAATACAAGGCAATGCACGCTCGATCCTGGGAAATAACAGCCATATTAATAATTAGAACCATAACAAAAAGTTACTTTGACCTTACATGACGTTTAGCCTTCATCATGGTAGATCCTTTCGTCATCTTATAGATTGACATGACAGAGGTTTCCGGAGAGGGTTTCGAAGCTGACGAAACACTTGTCTCACGATTTGCCATATTTAGCCTCCTTTATCCTAAATTCTGCAGTGCCAAGAACAACCAGGGGACCTCTATCCACCCACCATCGAAATACTGAACACGTTTCAATGTAGATCACGCGTTAGAAGGCTTCTTTTGCAATAAAATTAATGCTTCTTTCTAGAACCTTTCCGCCATGTTGAATCATCGCGCAATGCAATCTGGTAAGAAAATAAGCTTCTAGAACCTAGTCCTCACTGTCCTCGTGATTACTCTTCGTGTGACTTTGCTCCTCAAGATGGCGGACTTCGTACAATTTTTTTCTTTTTGAATTTTGATCAAAATGATTTGATCTTTGCGAAGTCAGCCACATAGCGGGATCAAACGATGGAGGCGTTTATAATCGATCCAGCTAGACTGATAAGCGATATAGTTGGTAAGTATTTTCAAAACTTTGCGTGATAAAATCACCAAGCCGTGAATAATATATAATTATTCTTCACACATTATTGATAGCTTTGTGTGTGCAGATGGAATATTCACAAAAGCACATACTGAAATGTTTAAGACTCGCAGGTTTCTATGTGTGATGAATCATTAACGTAAGTTTAAGGGCCTGTTAATTACATGGCGGTAGAGACAGTCTGAGGGACCCCAGGTAGGTGATGTAACCTGCTTTAAGGTGGGGTAACCTATGTCACCTGTCCATATAATCTTTCATTTTAATTTGATCACGTTTACATGATAGGTGGGGTGACCACATGAGAGATTATATGGACAGGCGGGTTACCTTACTTCCTTGTAAACAGGCTGTAAGAGACATCTTCATGTTAATACAAACAAATCTTCGAATTTTTGAAATGTCAATCAGTTAAGGTGATTATGGTTAGGCTGCATAAAGAATTGATAATGCAAGAAATAGCACTATTTTGCTTAATCTATTTTAGCAGAAACTTGAGTTAATGCGTAAAAATTCCAGGGCAAAGATCTCTCTGTAAAAAACCTCCAGAGAATGGACAACACTCCCTCCCCCCAGTCATGAATACTATCTGGAGAGGTGACGAATGGTGCCTTTAAAAACGTGGGTCTCGGAAAAGTTTGGCAGGATCTCGAAATCTCGGAAGTGTTTTTGATAAGTCTTGAAGTCTCGTTTTTTCATGGTTTGTTTTTACTTTTTTTGAGTCTCGAAACTTTTCACCAAAGAGTCTTGGGCTCGGATTTCTAACTAGGATCTCGGTATCTCGGCAAGTCTCGGATTTTACCATTCGCCACCCCTATCTGGCCCACTCACTCCACCTATTTTACCCCACCAAGTGTACTCAAATAAGCACCTTGATGCTTTAAAAATAAATCCTACACTTCTTCTGTCAGGAAACAAAAAATATTTGTTTTTAATGAGGTGAAATAGCTTATGTTTTGCTCTCTATTTTTTAGTTTAGTAACAGTCAACTCTTTCTTAATGGACACCTCAGTAAGGAGGGGTCTGAATAGGGGTATGCAAATCCGCCGATCTCTTATGATTTATTACCCAAATGTGCTGTTAAAATTTTGCCCTAAGTCCAAAATCCGGGCAAAAATATATTAATTACATGCAAAGTCCAAAATCCAGGCCCAAAAAATGGATGAATCCGCTATCCACTGCAATTGCAGGATTCAGAAATCTATTAAAATCTCATTTTGAATCCAAAATCTGGGCAAAAATATTTTCAAAATCTGCCGATCCGTTCGCCAGACACCCCCCTCAATAAAACAGATGCCTCCCAAAAAATAGACACTTAGAATAATTGGTCCCTGTTGTTCTTTAGTCAATTTCTTTGACTCTCTATAAGATAGTCACCTCCGTAAACTGGATACTTAGCGTTGGTCCCTACCGCTCTTCCGTCATTTCCTTTGACTCTCTATATGATGGACACCTCACTAAACCAGACACCTAGAGTTGGTCCCTGCCATTCTTCAGTCATTTTCTTGACTCTCTATAAGATAGACGCCTCCCTAAAATGGACACCTAGGATTGGTCCCTGTGGGTCTTTACTTATTGTCCTTTACTCAATATGACGTGGATGATACTTACTGTTGATCCTATCAGCGTCTAACTAAGAGAGAGTTAACTGTAATCATTGGAGCTCTGAATTTCTTTAACCAAACATCGCATTCTTATAGAGAGCTGTGGTACTTATTTAACCCCTTACAGCCTGATATCAGCTTGAAAATTCTTCAAACACTACTTTATGTGATTATCACAGCCTTAAGTTTTAACTTAATAACAATACAGTCAGGGCTGTCACTAAGATTTCAAGTTGGCGGGTAAATACAACAGGAAGTAGGTGGGGAATCAAACAGCTAGGGGTTTCCTTTGGTTCTATTTTTCTGCTATTTTCTTTTGAAATTAGCCAGGGGCCATATTCATAGTATCCGGGGGAAATCCCCGGCCCCTGCCTCTTAATGACAGCTCTGACAGTATTTGTAACTTTTGGTTTTTTTTGTCTATCTTTGTAGGGTACATCACTGAACTGAAAAATATTTACCAGACATCCCAGAGGGCCATCACAGATGATGAAACAACTCTTCATAAGTTCTGTGTTAAGCTTGAAACTGTCATGAGACATGAACAAAAGGGTAGGTATTGACATAGGCGACGGAGCAGGGGGTGGGCAGGGGGATCATTACAGGGGGACAGAGCTTTTTCACGTTTTGGTCCTGGAAAACACTTTTAAATATGTATTTGACTATACCTGGGACATAGGCAACTTCGGAGTGCATATCTTCTGCCCTCAGATGACTCAAGAACTACCTAAGAAGCACCATGAAGTAGGACCACCTGAACAACTGCCTACTGATGGATTGTCACAAATTGATTACAGACACACTAGACACTGTGAAGAGGCCCTGCCAGGGTAAATTCCGACAAGCAACGTGGCCCAAAAAGTACTGACAGCGTGTAAAATGAAATTGCGACAAGAGACAACCTCCCTCGGCCAAATTGTGACAGTGACGGCAAAGCTGACAATAAGCGACAAGCATCTATAAACACCGACACAAGATGTTTTAAAATTCAGACAGGCGACATGAGACCCCCCCCCCCCCCCCCCCCCCACTAGCAGGGCCTGTGTGAAGGTTGCAAACAGGTTCAGTTGCTTGTGCCTATGAACAATGCAAAGGGCGTTTTGGAAAATCTGAGCAGGGGTATGGATATTGCTGAGTGGAAGATGAGCTCCACCTTGTTTCAAAATGCTCTGCTGCCTCTGGGTACTGACACTGTATTAAGACTGACGGGGGAACTTAATGGACAGATTTAGCAAAATGGGTATCTGAATTAGTAACTTTGAAAAAGCTCTTTTTATTGGTGCCGGCCTACGCATGTTTGATTAGTTCTCTGTGCATAAGGTTATCAGGCTTACACTCCATACTACTAAGTATTAACACAATGGTAATACTATTTCCCCCCAGGTATAAAAGTTTTACCTTGAGCGCCCTGCCTAATTAAGAGAATTATTGTTAAGCCTTCTTATGGTTAAAAATTATTAGGTGGACTTCATGCTTCTTTGCAGTATTTTATGTTACAAAACTTTCTTGTTCCCTCCAGCTGTCTTTTGTTGTAAGATGTTGGCAAACTACCTTCTCTTTTCCTACCCCCTCTCCCCTGAGTTTATCCTCCCATCCAGCCCCACCTATATATCTTGTTGCACGGGGCAAGCTCATGGCATAATTTCTTTCTTTAAATATTTCAGAAAGGTATTCTCTTCTTGGTGCTAGAAAAGACTACTGGAATTTTATCAGTGACTGCATTCCAAAGGATGATGGAATCAGATTTGTTCATGCTGTACCTCAGGTAAACATTTCTGTTTGTTTAAAATATCAAAGCAGGTTACTCATGTTTTTATTGTGGTACTTGTAAAATGTTGACAAGAAAAATCCAGATTTTCATGTCTGCTATTTCCTCCCCTGATTATTTTTAACCAAAGGGGTCTTTCAACCTATGGCCAAGCACTGTAGTCTTATCCCAGTTTAAAAAACCTCTAGCAGGGCGGCAAATAATAAACGGTCATCGGACATTAGCCGGCCAAAATCTGCTAGTGTCCGAAGAAGTCCCACCTGTGTTCAGACATTATGTCTGGAGAATTTTTTTAATCTTAAATCATTTTATGGTAACTAAAGGAAGAAAAAAATCTACCTTGAGTAAATCTTACTTTGTGTTAACACAATCTCAAAGTCATGAAACAGCATTTACTGTGGTATGTCCTCTGTTTTACCCGATGTCAAGTTCAACCTTTTTTGGGTGATGTCCAATCAAAATTTTGTTTTGTTGGACCAAGATGGTGTCTTAGGGCCTGTTTACATGGAGGTGGGGGACCCCAGGTAAGTGAGGTAACATGTGGCGGGTTACCCCACCTATCATGTAAACATGAGCAAATTAAAATGAGAGATTATATGGACAGGCGGGTTACCCCACCTAAGCGGGTGAAGGAGCAAAGGGATGGCGCAGCAGTGAGAGTGCTTGCCTCCCACCACTGTGGCGGGGTTCAAATCCTGGCATCAACGCCATATGTGGGTTGAGTTTGTTGTTGGTTCTCTCCTTTGCTCCGAGAGGTTTTTCTGCGGGTACTTCAGTTTTCCCCTCTCCTCAAAACCAACATTTCCAAATTCTAATTTGACCAGGAATCAGGTAGACAAAGAACCACTATATGGATGTGCAACCTCCAGATTATTATTTATTTATTTATTTATTTAGAGGTGAAGATCAGGGCTGTGCTATAGTAGCACCTGGTGATCCCCTTGGGAGACTACTACACTGTACGATAATCTTTGGCCTTGTCCACACATATCTGGATATTTTTGAAAATGGAGAGTATTTTCTGCTTTGAAAAAAATTCATGTCCACACATACATGAAGCATATCCAAACCATTTTTTGCCCATCCACACAAAAAGGGTAAAACAATGGAAATCAATAGGGTACACTAGAGAGCATGTGTGTTATGACGTACGTCATCATTCAGAAACTCTATTCTTGGGACCATTTTCGAAACCCTGCTTTTTTGGTACCTGAAAATGCCATTTACTTGTGGACAATAGGCTAAAACAGAGGAATGCAATCCTCATTTTCAAAAATACATGTATCTGGATTTGTGTGTAAGGGGTCTTAGTTTTATCACAAAACTTTAGTGTCATCTTCCTTGATTTTATTGTTTCAAAATTTTGTTTAAACACAGCTTGAACCAGACTTGTCCAGAAACAATTTTTGTAAAGCAACTGTAAATGCAACAACTAGATCCTGCTGAAGAGGTTTCGCATGGTAATTTCTTTTGAGGATGGAGTTACTTCCATGGTACATTACCCTTTATAACTTCTGTACTTTTTGTAACACTGTTTCCTGTGTTGTGATCTCTAGGTTAAAACACCCCAAGGTAAAGGCAGGGCATTTATTCGCTTTTCACTAGTAAAAAGATCACTGGCAGATGCAATCCAGAGATGCTTGGTAATGAGAAAACATTTAAGGTAGGTGTATGGCTGTGTATGTTGTAGTTAAAGTAATTTATGTTCTTCTTCTTCCTTGATTACCCCATCTCCTTCAAGAGAAAATTCTCTCGGCGGGTCTTGAAATAATAGCCAGTCAGTGGATAATGTGTGGTCAAAAGTAGTTTTTGTCCAGTTAAATCCGTGGATGACTGGACACTTTGCCCAGTAGTTTATGCATCTAATGGCAATTGATTGGGAACTGCTGATTTCAGATAAGGTTAGACATGATGGCCATTCATGAAGAAAAAAAGGGGGGAAAGAAAGATACGACCAGTCCAGACCAAGAATTTTGTCAATTAAATGATTCATAATGGTGATTTTTCGATTTTTGGGCATTGCAAGTTATTGCTTTGTCATCTAAGTGATCAAGTCATTGCAAATTCAGAAGTAGGGTGTGTAGTGGTATGTGAAATATTCTTATAGTCTGTGTGGATTTTTCTGTGAAGTGTGATAATCCTAGATGATGTTGGTAGGTAATGAATTTAAACTGACAGCAAATAAGAAGAACTAAAGAATAGAAGAATATATCTGAAGCAACAGGTAGTAGCACAGATCAACATTATAAGTGCTTTTATTTTCAATTTAGCCGAATGCTGCCTTTTACCCAGAGAGACCACTGTATTGTGTTTTCCATGCTTTCTGCATTTAATGCAACGTTTCATAAACAAAATGAGCTTAGTTAATATACTTGTTTCATTCTCAGACATTTGTGGGGATGGAGAGGATAGGAGGGTCTTTATTAGAGATAGTAAGATATTTGTCTGGCTAAAAATGGGTAATGTTCGAGCAAAAATAGGTTTGACTGGACAACTTGACAGGTGCTAGCCATAAACTTTTTTTAAGCCCTGTCATGGAATTCAGAAATGAATAATACATACTAAAAAATTTATCCGTTCTTTTTTTTGTCTTATTCTCCTCAGCCTAAGAGCCAAATAATTATAAATTTTATATTCTGAAACTGGCCTAATCTTATTTTTCTTTGTTTTATGATCATACATCATCAGACAGAAAATAAAGCATAACTTTTACTGTGTGACAAATTCCACTGTCACACTCTGTTTGATTTATATTTCAGTTCATGTTATGGACCTGAAGCAATTCTCTGCCATCCATCACTGTCAACAGCGCTGATTAACAAGCTGTATGATTTAAATGACATTGAGTTTGATTTGCCTTGTGCTGGACATGAGCTGGATATTTCATGGCCAGCATTTTCAAGGTGATTGAAATTCAGGAAATTTATGCACTAAACCTTTAGTTATATCTTTAAAACTTGCACCACTTGCTTCAAAAACACAATTTTTCCTTCTTTCTCAGGATTACTCTGAGGTTAATTTATAACTCCAAATTGAAGTTTTGACTAGTCTAACTGGCTCTGTCAAGGAAAATCAAGAGTCCACCATTAATATTGACTTCCATTTTCTTACTTTTACTGAAAACGCTAGTTTAAAAGCCAAAGTCTTGATTTAACTTCAGAATTGTCCCGAAAAAGACAAAAAAAATTGTGGTTCACCTTCAGTTTATCATTAAGTGATTTAAAAAAATATTTTGCATGATAGAGAGATTCAATTAAAATGTTCTCATGCTGAATAACAAGCCAGTTGATAATAATGCTTAGTGCTTAACCCTTCACTGCCAAAAAGGGGCAAAAGTTAAAATGCACAATTGCACAATGGTCATACATGGTAATGGATGAACTCCTATGCAATGTTGTGAGTCCTGGTATAACAAGGAAAAATAGATTTACAACTGTTCAGTACAATGCGTCCCTCTCTCCAAAGGCAAAGTCCAATTACCATATGGCCGTTTCATGTTTTTCCTGCGCCAAATGCTGTAGACTGTCACTAATATTGTCTATTTATTGCTACTTTTTTCTCTCTACTTTTTCAGGAGATCTTTTGATGAAAGTCAAGGTTCAGTGTCCGGTAGAAGGAGCAGCATCAGTAGTCTTACTAGCGTTGATTTAAGGGTAAAAAGTACTTCATTTTTATAAACAAATACTGGATGAGGTGTTTTTTTATATATCTGGAATAATCAAGAACAACAGAAGTGTTGTTGGTTTCAGTTGATAACATCTACCGACGCCTTGATTATTCGGGGTATCACGAAAACCGTATCTAATACATCTTTTTATTATACATTGGTTTGAATAAAGTAGCAACAGACACACTGTCGCAAGGAGCACAGTTTGACTTTGCTCAAGGACATCATGTAATGCAAGAGACAGACTAGACAGTTATCTTCTAGCAGATAACAAACCGTACAAACTAATCTGTAGGTTGCGCTGATTTCCAGAATTTGTTGTTGTTGTTGTTGCAGAATGAGAGGCCAGATCCCTTGGTTGGCCTATCTTCAGAAGTCGCTTCACTGAAAAGCATTTTTGCGGCGGAAAATTCTCATGAACTTGCAGATAACGTAGAGAGTGGGTCCAATGATACTCAAAACACTGATTCAATGTCTGCAGAGCCTCCCACCATCACTGGAATGACATTAGAAATCTCTCATCTTCACCAGGCGATTTTGAAATGGAAGACAGAGCAAGAGTCGCAATTAAGTAAGGCTTACAATGAGGCCAAAAAAGCGCAAGATGAAAGAAAGTTCCTAAGTCAAGAATACGAATTGAAAAATAAGCAACTAAATGAAAAATATAGCACTTTGATGAAAGGTATGACTGAAGATGCGCATACAAAAGTCCAAGAGCTGTCTTCTAAGCTAAGCAAAGCTGAGATGGCATTAAGTGAAAGAGATAGGGAAATTGAGATGCTGAAAGAGGAAGTGAAGGTGTCGATAGGTTCGTCACAGGAAGCTCAAAGGTCAGCCATTGAACTTGAAAGACAACTAACGACGTCTGAGAGAAAGCAGACTGAACTATCGTCTGCGTGTGAACAGTTCAAAGAGCGATTAAAGCACAAGGAAGAAATAACTTTGGAATTAGAAACAAAGCTTAAAGAACTCAAAGAAATGTGTAATAAGTTTGAATCGTCAGAAGTGGAATCAAACAAGAAAGTGGCGGAGATGGAAGGAGAATTGAAAGCGAAAGCGGTCGTTTTGGAGCGAGTTCAGGAGTCGTTTGAAAAGTTGAATGGAATGGTGTTCGGTTCATTCGAAGAGTTGGAGACCGAGTTGAAGACTCGATTGGTGGAAAGGGAAAGGGGACTAGAAAATCAAAGTGCGGAGAACAGAAGACTTGAAACAAATATCGTGGAAATTCAGCAGCAAAATAGAGACTTAGGTAATCAACTTGCGGAAGCCAAAACAAAGGCTGAGGAAATGGAAAATTCCAACAACGAATTGCAGACCGTTGTTCAAGATCTAAAGCTTCAGCTTAGTTCACAACAGCAACAAGAAGAGAGATTTTTGTCAGAACTGAACGAAGTCTTGCAAAGTCACGAAGGTACACGCAGTAATGAAGAGAACGGATATGCAGGTGAACAAAATGATTATGAAGATCAGACAGATGGGCACGGAGCAAAAGATTTTAGCAAAGGAGTTTTGAAGGTGAGATAAAAGAAAACCATGTCAACGCATTCGGAAAAAAAAAACTCATGAAGGTTGCGTCTTTTCAAACAAACCTGCGACTGGCTTTACTTATCCAGTCAGTTTACAGGCACTCCACTCAACTTATTAGAAACAAATAATTCAAATATAACATAACAGGATCAAAAACCGCAACTGGCATGGCAGGAGGCAACCAGTTAGCTATTTACAAGAGTGGACGAGGATTTGAACTCGGGACAATCACCAACAAATCCAGCAAGTGGCCAGGGTGGTGTCCGGTCGTTTCGCTACAAGTCGATTCGCGGCGAAGTTGTAAAGTCGTTTTGCTGCATCATGAAGTTGTCTGTTGCTTTGCTGCAAAACATTTTTCGTTTTGCTGCAGACGAGAGTAAATTCCCATCATAATAAAAGCTAAGTCCCTTCATACTTTGAGTTTATGTTGTTGATATTTTCGTGAAATCCCTCCAAAACCTTTTTTCTCACCGTAGTTTGGGACTTTTGGCGAAACGACTTGTAGCGAAACGACTTGTAGCGAAACGACAAGTAAGCGCCAGAGTGGGACTTGAACCGGGGACCGCCAGATTGCGAGTCCGAGGCGCCTTTACCACTCGCCATGCTGCCTCCTGCTGTGATAAAGTTGTATGGTGGTGCAAACTTCCAAAGGGTGGCTTAAGTCGAAATACGCGTGAAAAACTCCAGAATTTTTTTCATTTACCCCTTTTTCCCTCCTAGTGTGAATGGTGGAGTCGCGTATGCCGTGGCTCTTACTTTTTAGTCTGTCCGCCGAAGACTAAGTGTTTCCCATTGGTTAGTAACTCCTAAGCCAGATAAGCGGAAGCGAAATTTGGATCAAACCCCCAACTTAAGAGGCTAATCAAATGAAAGTACAACGGCTTAAGAAAATTCAAGTGAATGGTCGCACCACAAGGTTTTGTCTTCAAAATCGGAAGTTAGAAATTCTTCTTATGCCTCCATGATCAATTGTGGGAAGAAACCTTCATAGAATGAAATGCTTTGTGAGTTTCTTATTCTTCTTTGGTTATCTGCAATGATCCCCTTTGGTTGTTGCAGAGTTAGAAAGGAACTGCTAACGGCGTGCTGTTGAAATACGTCTCGTTTCTTTTCAGCAAGTCACGCATCTTGTATCAGAAATGTCCTCCCTCCGACATATGCTGCACGAGAAAAGCGCTCAGAAGGAACAACTCGAGGAACACGTAGCAGAGCTGCAGGGTAGCATCGAAAGGAAAACATGCCAAATCAGATGGTACGTAGAAAACTGTAATATGAACTCTTAATTGACGCTTTAAAGGGGCTTAGTTCACTCTGCCAGCTGAGTCTTTCGATACAAACTCGTTTTGATACAAGTTAATTCCTTTGAGGTGAAAATAATTTCACGTACTTGGCTTAAAACAAGAAGAATATTCACCCAAAATATTTTTCTTGTTCAATTGCAAACGTTACTTGAAGTGATTGAAATTTTTGCGCAATTTCACTGCTTGAGTTTTTATCGAAACAACTTGTATCGAAACGACCAGTTTTCAGAAAAACTCTACATGAATCGAGTAAGATCTTTGTTGAGCATGCGCGGCACGTTGCTAGGATATAGTTTCGAACCAAGGCCTAACAGTCGTGTCTGCTACAGAGAGCACGGTTATGCTGATGGGTTTATCAATAAAAGGATTTTTGCACGCGAAATAAAACAGTTTGACGAGAGAGAACAAGATTGTCCAGTCCAGAAGTTTGGCCTGCGGCGACTTCAAAGGTTTGACGTGATTCAGGCAGAGCCTTCTTGTCTCCTCCTCTTTAACCCTTTAAGCCCTAAAAGTGATCAGCATCAAATTTCTCCTTGTGCTATCGATGCTTTCGTAAAACAGAGTGGTCATGAGAATTACGGACATGATCACACAAGATGAATTTGCTTGATATTTTATCAACTTCTCCCCACTACCTCTGTAGAAAACCAATAGGGGCAACAAATGAGAATTCAAATTTTGATCTTAGGGTTTAAAGGGTTAAAGAAGTCGAAAGGAGGCCCTGCTCGCAGGGTGGGCTGTGTCGCGCTATTTGTCATCACAGGGCTGTCATTAAGAGCCGGGGCCCGGAGATTTTTTTCCCTGGCTATTATGAACGTGACCCCCGGCCACTTTCATAGAAAAATAGGAAAAAAATAGGGGGTCAATTTAGGTTTCGGGGAAACTGTCCACCTACCCCTCCCCTAACTCAACATTTTCCTAAAGTGAGACGCAAATGTTAACGTTGGGTTAGGGGAGGGGTAGGTGGGCAGTTTCTCTGAAAGCTAAATTGATCCAAAAATAGAACCAAAAGAAATCCCTATCTGTTTGATCCCCCCCCCCTCCCCCCCTAGTACTTGTTGTATTTACCCGGCAACTTGAAATCGTAGTGACATCCCTGGTTATCTTTTTAAAAAAGCTGCAACGCGGCGTCTTCGCATTAATTTGAATTCCGTGATATTGGTCCAGCTTTGTTATTTAAGACTCTATTAAGGCATTGAAACTGTTCCATGTTGTCTTTTGCTACGGATCAAAAGGATGGATATGGATTGAAACTTGAAAAAATTGGGCCAACTTTTTCAAGTTTTAATACTGTGCCTGCAAAACTCACCCCCTAGAATGTCATGGATAGTGCTCCATGATGAAATTTGTTTGAGATCTTCTTCATAACTCTACCGAAGCATTTTGTGTGTGGGTAAAGGTACAAAGTAATGACTTAAGCACAGAATTGACCTAAAACAGTGATATCCTCGTCACATAGGCCCTTTAAAAAGATTCTGCCAATACGCGGTAAGGCAGGTGCAAAGCGCTTCACAAACTGTACCGGATCCACGATTTGACGGTCTTGTCATGACAGTAGCGAGTTTAAGCAGTGGCGTTTTTGAGCGACACACGTCAACTGGAAGAGGACTTTTTGCACACTTGAGCCGCGATTTTGAACAAACGTTTGGGCAGATCGTCTCTATGAGAGTACAGACACTTAGCCATACAAAAAAATTTGGTAGCGTCAAGGCATTTTAAAAGAGAAAAAAAAGGCTCACTTCCGGTTGACTTGCGTCGCTCAAAAACGTTGCTGCTTATGCTCTCTAATGAAGAGACACTCACTCGTTACCCGGGTTCCCTCCAACTCGTCCCCCCCGGGCGTTCTTGTCCTCGTCCTCTCTCTCCGGAGGACGAGTTGGAGAGAGCCCTAAGCTATAATAAAGATCAAGAAAGGCACTAGGAACGAGGTTGCACGCGCAAGTGATGTGAGTTTTTTCAGAGTGTTTTTTTAAGCTTTAAAATAACAAAAAAAAGTCCATGGGGCAAATGCGCTTTACGCGTACGCTGCAAAAGAAATCTTCCCTTAATATATTACCAATATGCTGTTTATTGACTAAACGTTTAAAAGTGTACTAATAAAGGAAGTTGTAAGTGTCTCAGAACTAAAATTGGTGTAGCCTCCCATAAGGAACGAGTAACGAAGAACGTTGGCGTGGGAGGTTAAAACTGGTGTTACTGTCGGCGCCATTTGGGAGCTTAAGCAAGGACGACGGCAACGAGAACGGCAAAAAGCACGTCAGACAGCAAAACAACAACTTTGCACGTGCATCACACTTTTTTGTACATTCCTTTGCCGTCGTAGTCTGCTACACAGCCGTTTTTAGAGTCGTCACGCAATGCTCCTCCCCAG
Source organism: Porites lutea (assembly GCF_958299795.1). NCBI lineage: Eukaryota > Metazoa > Cnidaria > Anthozoa > Scleractinia > Poritidae > Porites > Porites lutea. The sequence goes on from NC_133203.1 coordinate 4,087,038, forward strand.
CGTTGCGTGACGACACCAAAAACGGCTGTGTAGCAGACTATTGCCGTCGTTACACGACTACGAAGTGAAATTTCTTAATATCACGTTTCATCGGAACGTGAACACAAGACAACAATTTTCTTTTCTTTTTCTAAAGTTAGGTACAGACTTTTAGAACACAACTCCAGAAACATTCGCTAACATTTATGAAATTGAACGAGATGGAACAAGACCGATGAAGTTTTAAACAGCATCAATGCACTTTGTTTCCACAGTTTGGCCGCCGTTGCTACGGGTGGATTCATTTGCAACATACGCGTATAGCTGTCGCATTTGCCCGCTTTAATTTTTTATTGTTTTTAAGCAAATATAATATATTTATTTTAAGATTTACTGTAGCTCTGCCATTAATTTTCCCATGTGTAATTATGATAATATTTTGTTCTAATTATCTAACTGAGGGAGCCCATTCCCCATAAGCCCGGTGGCTTCTCTTGGGCTTCCTCGCCATGAGAGTTTAAATAATTAGATTTTATTTGATTTGTACAATTTATGGCAAACAAAACAATAAATAGTAATAAACAGTAAACATTAAAAGAATACAAAATTCCAGTGGGCAAATGCGACAGTTATACGCGTATTTTGCAAATGAATCCACCGTACGTAGTCGCAGTGGGGAATGAAATTTTACTAAATAAATCAAGAAACGCCACAGACGTTTGAATGCAGGGAAATTTGGCACAGTCATCGACTCCTGTGCTTTTCCCGTGCTAAGGACGTACACTCGTGGCACGTGCGAGACAGTCCCCGTGCAGAATGTAACCAATCACAAACAGATGTCCTTCTCACTGTGCAAACTTGCGCTATTTGATTAAACCAATCAGAGCTTAGCTTTTATCTTTCCTGTTCACCTGCTTCGAGTGTGTGTATTCATGTGTTTTTCACGTTCAAAAAATTCTTTTTTTGTTCGGTAATGTAGTTTTCAACACAGGTGTAAGTTATGTGGCATCACTTTGCAGCTAACTTGCAAGAAAAAAGAAAAAACTCTAAAACGCGTTCTTTGAAGTCGTCTTTTATCCGAGAAGTGTCACTTGATTTGGTTGCGTCGTTTTTTTAGAGACTTAATTCGCACTTCGTGCTTCTTAAAACTTCTCGTTAAAATGACGCAGAATTTTCCACAAGCATCGTGCGCTCGTGCCACGTCGTGTTTTGCAAATCTTTTTTTAGAATCATCATTCAGATAATGCTAAAGGGATTTAACTGATTTTAAGTTAAATATGTTTGCAGTCTAAACGAAGAAGTTGACAGCTCTAGGAAAAGAATCGAGTTCATCAATGAAGAAAAGGAACTTCTTGAAATGGTAATGTACAGACCGCGGATCAGTTAAGTTTCTGGGAAACTGCCCACCTACCCCTCCCCTAAGCTAACATTTGGCCGTAGATAAGAAGTAAGTGTTAATGTTAGCTTAAGGGAGGGGTAGGTGGGCAGTTTCTCAAAACCTAAATTAATCCCAGACCACTACTCTGTTTACTCTGTTAACCCTTTTAACTTCCAAGAGTGATCAACTTCAATTTTCTCTTAACGATATCAATACATCATCAAGAGAAAAGATTATGAGAATTTATTAAAATAATCCTCCAAGGGAAAGTGGTTTGATCTTTTATTATATTAACACCCGTGAAATACCAGGTGAGCTTTCACGAGAAAACATGATATCTTCACAGGCACAAATAACATGTTATCTTCCTTTGTGAAAAGATCACCGTCGCTATAGCTACTTAATAAATCACGCCTTTCACAGCAAAAAGCTATTAAAGTGAAATGGTTTGGCAGTTCATTGGTGTTTATATAATAAATAGAACGTTACATGGTCGCTTGGAGATACGAAATTTCTCTTCTCGTGTTGAAAAATATTTCACTCGTTCGCGCGCCAACCGAAGAGAAATTTCGTATCTCCGCGCGGGCATGTAATATCCTCTATTTACCAAATTCTCTCAACCAGTTTTTCAAGGAAATGTGTGGAGATCAGTTTGGAGAGTTTGTATGTCGATATCGGTTTAAAAGGGTTAAATAACAGACTGTGAACCAGTAATATGCCCGGGCTTGATTACCGCGGAAGGATTAGCTCAGTCGGTAGAGCGCTTGACTGCAGAGCGGGAGGTCGCAGGTTCAATTCCCGGGACCGGACCAACTGCCTTTACACTGCAAATGGCTAGACCTTCGCGTGGCTCGGATGACCACGTAAAATAGCGGTCCCAAATATAGCGTCCCCAATTGGTACTTTCGTGCTAAATACATTGAGACTCAAATAAAGTGTCTTTTTTTTACCGGCCCGACCAACACTCAGAATCTTAAACTTATTGAAAAGAGTGTGCGTCATTTGCCCTGATATCTGCAAATGGTTAAATAATCTGGTCTTCTTTGATAAGGAAGGAAAATCGTAGACCCTGTCTTATACGCACTTCTTTTACCATTCTTGGTTGGAACCTTAAAGAACCAAGATTGCAGTTCGAAAAGAGTAGAGGACCTTTGTCACTAATTATTATTTTTTATTTTTTCTCTACACGTTTTTTCATCGGTGAAGGAAAAAATAGAAACAGATAGCAAAATAACTGCACTGAAGGAGTCTGAGCTGTCTCTAAACTCCAACATCTCTTTGATCGTGGAAGAGAAGTGCAAAGCTCTCAATGAACTGACGCTGTTAAAGAGCCGCAAAGCAGATGAAGAAAAACTCCGACTGAGTGCTCAGGAAGAACTTGCGGCTCTGAAAGAACAGCTTGAGGAGACTGTGGAGTCAAAATACAAATTAGAAAAAGAATTAGCGAGCATCACAGCAACGCTTCAAACCATGGATAGCGAGAAACGGTACTTGGACGATCAAGTGAAAACGTTGGAAGAGAAAATGTTGGCTTGTCAAGACGAACGAATCGGTCTGGAGGATGAGTTGGATGTTGCTAGGCAACAGCTCGAGGCGGCCAACGAGGCGAGGATTCGCGCGGAGCAAGGCCAAGTCAAGGCGCAGGAACAGCTGGAGAGCCTGCGGTGCATGATGGACCAGGAGATTGCCGCGCTCAAATTTCAGCTTAGTTCAGAGACAATGAAGTATGAAACAGAACTCAAGGTGAGAAAATAACGAGATCAAGTATCGCCAAACTTTTACGGCAAATTTCAGCTTTTCGTATGATTTTTCGCTAACGAAAAATATCGGTTTACCTTATTCGTCTTCTTCTTTATCATAAATAGCCTTGCCGCTGAATTTCCTAATTTCCTTGTCTGGGTTATTATACCATAATTAGTAAACTCCCTACTTACTCTTCCCACCCCCACCCCCACTTTGTTAAACGACCAAATTGTCTTTCGAATACAACCACAAGACGCTGATCGAGGTGCCGTACAAATTACAGACAGTCATTGCTTTATTCCAAAACAAGAATTCAAGTTCCGTAACTGTAGTTTATGTCCTTCCAATTCTTTTTATTACTTGATACCCCGTCTCTCGAGTATGTCTGAAATAAGGCCTTGCCCCTCTCCCCTCCCCCCGGGGGAGGCGGGAACAGAGGATTGCGTTAATAGGCTATTTGCACAAAGACGTCATTTTACTATTACGACCAGAATCCTTCAAGGGTTTGCTTTGACGAGTAAGTTGAACTCCACTGAGGCTGGTGCTGTGGAATGGCTGAAAAAGACATTATTTTCAAGATTTTAACGAACGAGCTTCTTAAGTTACATTTTGATTTTGTTTGCAGAGTTTATCGGATCAGATCCAGGAGTACAACAGCGTTAAAGAACGCCTTACCGAGCAGCAAGAGGTGATTGTGGACCTGGAGTCGAAACTCAAAGAACGTAACGACACTCTCCAACATGACAAACATAAATACGTGTCAGAAATAAAACACCTTCGAAACGAGGTCAGTTCAGTGATCAGATACGTTCCCCATTTAGTGCTACCTCTATCCACCAGGTGGATAATTATACGTTTCTGGGAAACTGCCCACCTACCCCTCCCCTAAGCCAACATTAACACCTACTTCTCACTTAGGGGAGAATTTTGGCTTAGGGAGGGGGGGGGGTAGGTGGGCAGTTTACCAGAAACGTATAATGATATGTCCGCTTGAATTCCACTGTCTGTAGCCTTTTCCAGGCTCCGAGATAGTAGGAAAAGCGGATCGAGAAAAGTTGCGCGAAAACCGCGTGGGGTTGGGGAAGAGAGGGGGAACTGTAGTACTAGCCTCTTATGTCTTTCTCTTCCCGCCATTTTTTGCCGGCTCGCTTTTTCGCTGCTCTCCCACTTTTTTCGCTTGTCTGCACTGACCGAGAGCCTGACACAGGCTAGTCTGTTTTTTAATTATTGCTGGAAAAATTGCGAGTACAGATTACGTCCAGACGCGTCGTGGACGACGTAAGAGCGATCATTGTAAACGGTCCCCAGGGTTAATGTGATTCTAGACGGAAAAATGTGGTGCTTTAGTGTTTGGACATCCTTGGACACGTAAGTTTTAGCCTGTTCCTTGACTTTCTAAATCTGTCCGTTTTGGATGAGTCCTCGGTCGGGAGGAAAGCGTGACATCTGTCGGTCATTTTCGCGACTTCGCTGTTGCTATCGTCGTCGTCGTCGTCGTCGTCGTTACTTAAGCTCTATATATGCGGTGAGGGAGGGCGTGCAAAGCCTGCGTGTTTTTCTTGTGGATGGAAGTAACATTAAATCTGATGGTGAGCCTTATTTTTCTTCTTTCAAAAACACTATAGGTCCAGCAGTTTAAAAGTGGATTCGACGAAAACAAGCTCAGGATTCGTGCGCTTGAAAACGAACTGTTGTTGACATCGAAGCAGCTGGAGGAAGAGCGATCAAGGCAAAGGGAAATGAAAAGAAAAGTTGATGAATTTGAGGAAGCAAAAGGCTTGAAAGACCAAGAATACGAAAGCAAAATCAAGGAGGTTAAAGGGGACGTGGAAGAGTTGAAAAGCAGGCTTGTCGAGGTTACAAAGTATGAGATCATTTTAGTCACTTTATATTTCTTTCCTGTAAATAACTTTTATCAGTGCTGCAGGTGCTCGTTTCCTCGTTACATGGGAGGTATCAACCTCGTTCCCAGGTCTCTGTGATGTAGGCTCGATTTCCAGCCACTATTTGAGAAATGAGCCTGCTCAACCTCGTTTCCAGGGTCTTGTCTTACTGGCCCCCCCCCCCGGACCGAGAGAGGGGACGAGTAGGAGAGGACCCTGGAAACGAATTTGGAGCCTGTACTCCTCCGCTGGAAAGACGGCGGATAATTTGCCATTTTCAATTTCATCCAATCTCCTTTCGGGGAGAAATAAAGTCCGTACTCAACAGAGCGGCGAAAGTCGACGGATCCCAGTCCTGCTGGGAAATAAAAGGGAAGAAGATCCAAACAAATGAACTTTTAAATATTTTTATAGTGTTAAAAAAAATTCGTTTAACTGGGAACGAGATTGCTAAATTAGTTGTGCCTAACATGAATTTCTTTTTAAAGAGAAAAAGCGGAGTTGTGGCAGAAAGCAGACGCTATGGAGCATGAAATAAAAGTTAAAGCTGATGACAGATGGATGGATGATAGTGAGGCATCGCACTGCTTAGGTTGTCATGCTGAGTTTACCTTCCTCTTAAGAAAGGTTTGTTTTGTAAAGAATTATAACAGAGCAAGTCAAAACTAAGGAACTAACGTCAGCTTAAATTCCAAAGCTTCACACGTAGGAACACGATCCTTGTACTGCTTGCGATCTCGTCACTTCTTCAGTTTACGTTGAAGGACAAATTTCACCCTCGGCAAATCAAAGAAACTGCGAGTGACGTGCTGTATATGTAACTTTGTCGTGAAATGAAAACAAAAAAATGGATTTTGGTTCGCAGATTTTCCATATTGGCAAGGGCTAGATCGAGCAAGGGACTGGGTCAGGGCTGTGGCGAATTGTGGTATGGAACTGTTTTTACGGAGTCGCGGAGGATTATGAGTCAAAATCTGTCCCCAAAACATTCCCATAATGCAATTTGACACAACACCGAGTTAGACTCACGCGCAATTTCAACTGAAATGACCAGTTCGCTACTTTAGAAACGACAATAGGAACTGGAGCCGAAAAGCATCCCGCAATTATTTCTGCGGTCGTTATTAGGTACGTGCTGGTCAGCTATTGCTGGTTTTCATTGTCACGCCATTCAAAATAGATCAAAATAAAAATCATAACGGTTCAATAGATAAAGTCCAGAATCTGGGAAATGAAAGGAGGTACATATACAAATACCCTCGCCAAGATTCAGGTCAGAGGAATGTTTCGTATACGAGATATCCGAAGAAATGTTTTACCTAAACTTATAGAGATTTGTATGGAGACACCATGCTGGTGCTCACCTGGATGAGCTCCAACATGGCGGACGGAAAACAACAGAAACATCTGTTACCGAGTTTTGCAACAAGAGCGTGAGTTTATTCTTCGAGAAACTCATAAACATTAAAGCAATACTTCTTCTAATACACGAACTATTTAGATAGCAAAATTTCCTGAAACAAGTCATGTTTTTAACCTACATGACAGCTCTCGTGGCCGTCATGTAAATGCCGCGTCACGCAAAAGCTTAGAAATTCAAGCGTACTCTATCACAAAACCAAGAACCCTTTTGAAGCGAAAATTTGTATGAAAATTAGTTTTCAGCTGCTCTAACACATCGTGAAAGTAAAATATCGGTAAGATCGATAGTTTTTAGTTTGAATTTTAGTGACCTCATGTGAAAACCAACGCTGGTTTTACGAGAGTCACGGTGGCCATGTTGGTGATTAAGAACAAAAGTGTTTCTCTCCTCTGGGAACTAAACACCATTTTCAGGAAAATTTTTCAAAAAAATGTTTATTGTATTGACCACCAACGTGGCCTCCTTGTCACGTGACTGCAAACCAAGAATTGACTAATTTCTTTTCCCTGTCCCCAGTAACAGTCCCAGAAGTCTTTGCGAAAGTTAACTCGTCCCAGTTTCTTTTGCGTTTCTAAAGTGGCGCTGTTTCAGTGATATGAGCATCCCCGCGTTTCGGCATCCCCGTTCCCAAAACCCTAGTGATATGGGCATCCCCTTCTCGTATTACCTTAGCAATTTGGGTCAGGGTTAGGGTTAGGGGTACATGGGATGCCCATATCACTAGGGTTTTGGGAATGGGGATGCCCAAAACTCGGAGATGCCCCTATCACTGTAACAGCGCAATTGCAAGCTCTGGATTGCCAGCAGTACCTTTTCAAATGATATCGGAGTGCACGTTAGCATTTGATAACTGGTTTTCGTGTTGTTCCTCCTTAGCATCATTGTAGAATGTGTGGCCGCATCTTCTGTTACAGTTGCTCTGACAACTGGATTCAAACTCCACACAGCAGGTAACTGGATCGGTAGACTTGGTTAAGTTCCACTTTTGATCAGCGGGAAACGTAACAATAATGGTCTAATAATAATCCAATATCGGTCCTATATTAATAGTGACACTGTGTAAGTAATACATGACATTGCAACATTGACAAAAAAAGGCTTGAAGCACAGCTCACGGACGTTAGAAAATAAAGTATGTAATACCGAGCTGGAATCGAACCTGTTGAGTATTTTGAAGAAAGAAAAGGCTTATTTCGATCTAATGGCAATTGTAACTTGAGTTAGAGACTTACGGACATTGATCGTAGGTAATCAGTAATTAGATTACAAAGCTAACTCTGGTGCACAAGGCGAGCGAAGTGAAGCGATCCAAAAACCTTACCTTATGCGTGCACATTCGTGTTAAGCAGTAGGCGAATCTCTGCTGACGTCGTCAGCCAGCGTCATAAATTCGGTATTCCTTTCGTATTTTTCTTGGGAGTCAAAAATTGCCTTGTTTTTTTAACTTTCCCGTATCCCGTGCCCCTCCCGAAAAATTGTGTGATTTTTATTGGCTGCAACTTCGAATCACGCGCAAGTCAGGTTGGATTGCAAAAGCAGAAAATAGATACTGCGTCAGCAAAGGAAGAAAGAGTAACCTTACAGCTCAGAGGAAGACAAAGTCAGGGCTGTGCTCTAAGTTTCGGCGCTCGGTCGCCTGAGGCGACTAAGACGTGGCCTCGGGCGACTGAAAATATTTTCCAGGTCACCCAGGCGGGCGACATGCTCGTCTTGGTTTCTTGATTTAAAGTCAAAAAGATAGAATTTATTACTTGCGACTTCGTAGCTCGGTCAGATAAAGGCTTTTAATCGGCCTTTGAATGAGTTTTATTGCTTTAAATTGCCAAGTAGTAGAATGAGTTGATATTTTTGCTAACCCGGTTTTCAAAAATCCAGGTATATTTATTTATTTATTTATTTATTTGTTTATTTGTTTTTAATTTAATTGGTTTTCAGGAAACTCCGTCGAGTGTGCCGTCAGTGTTTTAGCTTGGATCAGAGACTTAAGGTCAAGCATGCGGGAGTGTCGCAGTGTATAGAAGACGATGCCAGATCAGATACCAGTGACCGGCTGTCAGAACGGACAGTGAGCTTTCTAAGTGACACAGGTGGAGTGGACGCTGAAGAAGGACCCAGTACCACACAGCCTGGTAGGAATATATCCTGAAATAAGGCTTGACTTGTCCGCAGGTGCTGCTGCCAAAGGGAAGGAAAACAGGGCGCGGGGCATCATGAGAGGAATGCAAGAAGCTTGCGTCCACTTATAAGGAGCTTAACCAACCGCACGTCAACCGGAATTGAGGCCCTTGCACTTCCGGTTGACGTGCGTCGCTCAAAAACGTTTTTGCTCAAGCTTCCAATGCGAATTGAACCGCGTAAGGTCAAGGATAGATGCCTGTGGGCGAGACAGTTTCTAACGGCACGTCATAATTATGCGCTCTAGCTTTCTTTTTGCCTTTTTCGTCGCAAGCTTATTGCAGGGTGTTTGATTCTGATAGTCTAACATGCTCCAATCGTGTTTTCTCCGCCATGATCCTCACGTTCCAGCAACCGATGATCGTCTGTCGCTTGGGGGGTACTATGGGGCCTATCGGCCTTTGGGCTTCCGGCTGGCTTTGACCCAAGAGCATCATTACAGCCCCAGCAGCAACACCCCCAGTCAATGCTGTCTCATTATCAATTCTTCTGGTTTCTGTAACAGTTAGTGTTTTTATGGAGCAGGGTCGTTAGCCCTACACCCAACCCCCAACCTAAAGGAACAGGGGGTCATTCTCTGTCTGGTCTCTCAACGATAACAGTGCTAACTTTTCTGGTGAAAAAAAGTACAATAAAAGAACTCCGGGGTGTCTATTTTTTGACATTACGCCAAAAAACTTTAAATCAAATCTCGTACTCGTAGTCGTTCTCTTCCTCGAATCTAAAGGTTTCTGTTCTGTATCAATGATGGTCGCCCTTTAGGTCCCAGTACCTCGCGCAGCAGTCACCCAGATCCTCCCCAGTCTTCCTCTACACCTGTTAAACCCAGCACGAACAACACGGACGAGAACGAAATCGGCGACAGCGGAACAGACCATACTGGAGTGAAAGAAAATTCTCTGAATTCGCCCAACACCACCAAGAATGTGACAGAGAGCAAGAACTCAGACGAAGAAAGTGATCGATCCTCGCCTGAAGTGGAGCAAAGGGAGGAATGCGAGGAGTATGAAATTGTGGACACGTCCAACGGCGAATATGCATGCGAGCAGCCTGGAGCCCAGATCGTGCTGAGCGAGTCGGACAGCAGGGAGGAGTTGGTCATACCTTCGGTTAATGAGGAACCCGGTGCGTTTTGGCACGCAACTGTCAGCCCCGGAAAACGTCACCTGATTCAGGTGATGGTTGGTACTCCAAGGGCGTCGTTGTCTTGGAAGTTTTCGACCGAAAAAAAGGTAAAAACATGCGTAGCTCATTGGTCATTTTTAGGACTTCTGTGGTGTCGAATTGCACTATGGGACTATTTGCTATCACGACGTTGCAAAGGACACTGGGTCCAAATTCCACCCCCAAAACAGTCCCATAATGCAATTCGAAACAACACCGACCCAGTCTATTTCGTGTGGCAGGTGCCCGGTTCCGTCAGCGTGGTGGTGCGGATTTACCAGCCATGGGGGTGTGAATTTTAAAATTAGTTTGTGTAATCAAATGGTGACGAGGGAACGGGAAATTATTAGGATTTGTACAAAACGCGTGTGAAATTATTCCCTAATTTCACAAGTCTACCATTTGATTACCTATTAATATCATGGCCTGGGTGACGGATTACGTAAGCAATTGTGAATTTTTGACATGTTTATCCTGGATCATATCGATCGAGAACTCCACTCTCTCAAATGTTTAGACCTTAAATTTGGCGTAAGTTCAGAATTTTCAAAATTTGTCGACAAAATACCTGTTAGAATCCTTCTTGATGTGCTCTTTCGTGTGGTCAGGTTTTCTAAAGCGTCTTTTTGTGCCCTGACATCTTCATTCACGGCATTTTTAAAACTTCGTCGCCATCTTGACACTGAGACGCATGGAAGGTTGCCATGACAATTTTGTAATTTCACGTGTGAAATTACAAATTAACGCGCAAAATTAAGAAGTAATTCGTCACCTATGATATTAAAACAGTAAACTGATCCTTACGGCAGGAAGAGTGATGGAAAAACTTAGAAAGAAAACACAAACAAAGTGGGGAATTATGGGGGGGGGGGGGGTTTACTCTATCAAGGGGGAGAGGGCTGGTTGCTTAAAGTGAAAGCCCCTGGATAGCCCTGCCACCCACCTCCATTAAGCGAAACAGTTGTGAAAAGCTTTTAACGCAGTTTTCTTGTACATTTTTTTTTAGAGCATACGTTTTGGGGTTGCTTTTAAGAAGTCGGAGAGAAGTACGGACGATGAGAGTAAGGTAAAACAGATTTATTACATACAACGCGAACAGACATCTATTTAACACTGCCTTATATAACTTTTACTAGTGTAATTTGCTAACGAGCTTGTTTTTGAAATCGCCAGGTAAGTAGGTACGCTTGTAAATTGTGCAAAATTTACTCAGTCAATGACGTCAGTTCACTGATCCGAAACGCTAATACAAAACTGAGCTCTTTCTCTTCTGTTCACGATTTTTTCATCATAATCCTGGGGCAAGACTCAGTGACATGGCTAGAAGGGGACTGGGGAGAGAGTAAATCATGAAAAAAGAGGCATTTACTCTAACCCAGACCTCTATCGCTTCTCTATCCGTGATTCTCAGAAGCCCAAAAATTCTTGTAGAGAAGTCTGTGAACTAGGCGATAGTTGTACCGTACTACCTACGTGTAAAACTAGGGCACCAAATCCAGTAATTTGGAAATGCTTGTCTTTACTTTGTACGATGTACTCATCCGAGCTCTAAAGTAATTACGTGGCCGGTTGCCCAGGTTTAGCATTGCCGTACTTGTGATTGGCTGAAAAAATCTCGCACCATTTCCTGAACCAATCAAGAGTAAGGACTGAAACCATTTGCTACTTACGGCACTTGTTTTCCCGCGGTTTTTGCACCTGATGTATAAATTTGCTTTGAGATCTCATTGGTTCATCTAAGTGCCTACTCGTATTTTGATTGGCCAGTGAAGTTCTTTTGTTTTCTTTTACGATACTGTTATTAAGACCGCTTTATATGCATCATTGTAGAGTCAGTCCGTCGCTAGGGGTCCGGACTCAGTTGTTCCACAGTAAGACAGCGCTTTGCCCCGGATAAATCACTGTCCAATGGGGGAATGCCAGGAAAAACATTTGTATTTTCCACTGGATAGAAATTTATCCAGTGGTTAGCTTCCTCCACCTTTTGAACAACTGGGACCAGCAACAAAGAGATTACTGGAGTAGCGTCTTCTCATTTGTTGGTGTTTTTTAATTTCTTTGTAAAAATGCTTCCTTAGGATTATCTAAAAAGTGTTTTGTGTTTTTCTTTTTTTACAGACCGTTGTTCCACTGTCTCAGTACAACTCCCATGAACGCGCAGTTAAGGGTGAAATACAGGATTCCACTCCCGGAGTCTACCTTCTAGTTTTCGATAACACATTTTCGAGGTCAGTAGCGTAATGTACATTATCATTCGATGCAAATTTTTCTTCCTTTTCATTGGCCGAGAGCTCACCACGTGACCTGCAAATAACTGCCGACCAATAATGGTCTGCTCATGCGCAATGTCGTCCAAATGTGTTTGGCTCCAAATAATATTTTTCTCATGCGTAAGTGAAACCACGCTTTTCTCCTTCTTGCGATCGCTCTTGCGTGAAAATGGCAGCTTCCCGAAGGTATTTATCAAAAAAACAAACTTAAATGGAAGAGCAGGCCACTGAGGTGGATCAGGAGGTCACTACTACGAATAATAACCTACTGTTCCACTTAATTGGCTACAATAATGATCTGCTGGTTCTAAATCAATGGAAAGGTGCATTAAATCGGATAATGCCCTCGCTCCTTAGCCTTCTTAAAATTAATGTCCGCGCTTGCACTTATTTAAGGGGGGCCTATTTGATATAATGGCCGTGAGGTGGGCGCTTATTTGGGGGACGTCGCTTATTAGAGCGTGAGCGCTTATTTGAGGAAATGCGGTATCGTATATGTATTTTTTCTGAGGTATCTTACAGGTCCGGAACAATGTTAGACCTTTATATTGCTCCTACACCCGATAAGAGACTATAGTGTTGCATGCATAAAATATGTCTACTTGACTCTTTTTTAGATTCACTTCCAAGCGTTTATTCTGCATGGTACAAGTCACACGGAGCGATAATAACGAAGACGAGGACGACTCCCTCACTTAGAAAAAAAAATAAACTAGGGTGAAAATGTTTTATACAATAAAATCCAGTAATACTCGGCATTATGATATCTATAGTTTTAGAGTTTTTAGGTACTGCTGGTTTGCAGATGACGTCACGGCGGCCATGTTGATTGACAGGAACATAAGCGATTCTCTTCGCTGGGAACTTTACTCTTTTATATGCAAATTCTGCGGGAAAAAATGTATCGGCCTTTTTTCAAAAATACCATAATAGTCTTTGTTGTCCTTCCCAACATTTTCGTAAGCAATTTCTCTTGGGGCGATTGTAAGTCCCAAGAGAAATTGAAAACAATACTAGAACAAAGAGTGTTATGGTATTTTTGTAAAAGGTCTGTTGCCTTGTCAACCAACATGGCCGCCTGGTCACGTGGTTGCAAACCAAGAATAGCATAGGCCATTTCTCTCACTTTGAAAACGAGGCCAAGTGCAAACCTTTGTTGAGAAAATGACTTTTATTTGCGTGAGAATATAAAATCACTTTTATATCAATGGCTTCGCACTTAGCCTCGCTTAAAAAAACAAAAGGCTTAGGGACTTGTCAGAAATTAGTGGGGGGGGGGGGTGGGAATTTTAAATTTGGGTTCGGAAGCACGGTGACCCATCCCTGCTATGGGGGTGAAATTTGCTAACCTTCCCCTTGAGCTTGGCCTAAAATATCACGACCCTCCCCCTCTTGTATAAATGATAAAATCTAGTTCTTGCGATACACTAGGGTGAGTCAGTATTATGAAAACTCAAAATATATTTTTAATCTGTTCTTTGTGATACTATATACATACATTTTAGATGACCGTCATTGAGCTGAGTCCGACTGTGATTCTGACAGCTGATCACTCAACTCTCCCATTTCGCCCATGTTTTTTTTTTTGTCCCAAATAAAGAACTTCCTTTTTCTTCTGTGCGTGAACCTCTACATGATCACGGGCATACATTTGCATGAGCCTTTCCCTTTTGACGGCCCATTTTTCATGACCCCTCCCTTTTCTGAGTCTCAAAAAGTTGTGACCCTCCCTCTATTTCCACCCCCCTCCCCCTCCGCTAATTTCTGACAAGTCCCTAAGGCTACTTTGAAATGGCCTATTGTCTACATACAAACTTAAACAAAATGTTTAGAAGTTTTGTAAAGTCATTTTTCCATCAGAGACTTCACGTTGAAAACGTGTTTCACTAAGTGTGTTGAAAGTTGAATAGATTAACAATTTTGTACATGATTTTTAACAATTCAAATTTTGATATTGAAATCTAGTTAGAGTGATTGTGCTTGAACCGTGAAATAGGTAGAATACTACGCACTATTATGCAAAAATTCTATTGTCTTCTTTTGTCTACCTCTCGCTATAGAGCGTTTTCACATGACGTCAGGGCGGCCATATTGGTGTTCCAAAACAATGATCGGCGGCCATGTTGGTGTACGAAGTAAACGTTCTGGGAGTTGAACTCTTTTCTCATGTAAATGCTTTCTTTTGTTCCAATAAATTAGCATAGATGCTGGCAATGTGTGGGAAAACGCTCTGTTTTGCACTATTTGTTAGTATCTGTTTCACTGTTCAAGAAAAATCGCTCTAATGAAAACATACGCATTCCCACTTTCGAAACCAAGCCAAGGGCAAAACTTTTCTTGAAAAAATGAGTTTTATTTACACGAGAATAAAAAGTTATTTTCTAATCAGACTTCCACTCCTTCTCGTTTTAACGCAGATGCTAGGGGCAACGCGGATATTACAGTTACATATATATATCTCAAGGAATTACATCTTAGGGCGCTTGCCATTTTGTCAGAAACTGTCGGCCAGATCACTCCAGCCGTGAAGAGAATTATATTGCTTATCAGTACTGTCTAGTCGAATTAGTCTCTCACCCCCCCCCCCCACCCCCCCTCCCATCCTTCCTAACTTGTATGCATGGCAGTGATGGGTTTTTAGCTAAAACTCTCGAAAAAACCACCAGTCTGGCAGGCAAGTTCTCACTTTTGGTAAACGTCTTTAGAAAGGTAGGATTTCTATCAGTCAGTTGAGTATATAGCCCTATAACAATACAATACAATATGAAATACAATAATAGTACAATGCAATGTAATGCGGTGCACTTATACGATACGGTATTGACGCAGTAGAAGACAACACAATGCAATGCAATCTTTATTTAACGAGAGTAGAATGCTAACGATACATTTTTCTTATATATTGTCTTGAGCGCCCCGCGCAAACCAGGCTGAGCCCGGTTGATAAAATATCAGCAAGTACACAGCGACAAACCGTTGAGTGATGCCGGATCTCCTAGTTGTAGACCTGGATCAGTACAATAATAACTTGTAGAAAATATAAAACGGCAAACTGATCTTTCCTTACGGCAAGGCGGTGAAGAAGTAAACAAAAGAATAAGACAAAAAAATATATATTTAAACAAACTTGCCCGGTTTTATGGCGGTTTAAACCACCGGTAGCAGAATACTTTAGTTTGAACAAAGCAATAAAGAAATTCATATCTCTTAAAAGTGTTAAATTGTAATTGTGTGAGACGCCGGAGTGTGATCCAAGTGAGCTGATAGAAAATAATGAATTCAAAAACACGAAAACGGTTTCCCGCCCCAGACCCTATTCTCGGCTTAATTTGTAAAGACCACGTGACCAAGAAACGAAGGGCTCTGGGGACGAGAATGCCCCAGACCCCGGGCCCTGCCCCTTTGACGCGGCAAGGAAAAAAAGAGTCGCGTGATCGCGTGACTTGACCATTGCGCTCTTCGTGACTCAAAAAAGTAATGTGAGAATGCACGCCATGGAAACAGTTATTTTTGTCTATCAGAAAAAGTGCGGGACAAAGGTTGCTATTGACCACTTCCGCGACTTTTTTTCGTTGCGTAAGATCAGTTTTTCAACAAGCAGTTGCTTAATCCTAAAGCTTCTTTTGGCAAATCACCGCCGGTCGCGTTTTCCAGAATCACTAAAACCGGCTTGCGAAGAAGAAGCTCACAAAGTACAAGTCAAGTCAGAAGCAGCAACGTATTTGGTCGGATTATTCTCAACAGCCTTTTCCAATGGAAAGCGTCAAGAGAGAACGCAAACTTTCTGACGAAAGCTCCTCATCGAGAAAACTGTCAGTTGCCGGCTCGGCAAGACAAATTTCTGCAACAGCATTTGTTTCTGGTTTTAAAAAACAAGACAACGTTGAGCGCTCGCAGGCTAAAAGGAATCCAAACGAACGTTACGAAAACACTTACCGCTTAGAACCGAAGCATCGTTTTCCCGAAGGAAAAGTTCAAGCAATTATTGAGGAGGCATTAGAAACGTTAGCCACCCATAAATACAGTGCAACTCACTCTCCCTTCATGGCCAAGTTGCTGAGCTCCCGTGTGTTGGAAAAAGTGAAACAGTTAAATATTGAGCGGTACAAAGTCATCTGTTTGACTACTATTGGATCCAAAGCGTCACAGGGATTACGAATCGCCAGCCGCTGCTTGTGGGATGGCCAGTGTGATACTTTTGTAAATGCTTGTTTCGAGGATGAGCGATTTTTCGCCGTTTGCACTGTCTACGGAGTGTATTACGAATAACGTCCAGGCTGCTAAAATAAGATCTGTGTTTTTTTCAGCTAAAACAACGACTTCACAACACTTCAGGATCACTGTTATTTTTAGAGTTGTGATGGCAATCTAACGTTTGAGTGTGTGGACAAAATCTTTTGTGTGTGTGTGGACAAAATCTAGGATATGACACTGTTTAATGGAAAATCAGAAAGAGGCTGATCCAGTTTACTTTATTTTCATTACGTTAAAAGTGTTCGCTTTCGTAACATGAAGCAGTTTTTTGTGTTTGGCTGAATTGACTGATTTGGAGGTGAACGGATTAGTGATAATTATGATCGAATATGAGCTGATAGATTCCCAAGACGGTCGCGGGGATCACTGTCAATCCAAGTAGAGGGGTCATGAGTTCTTACTTATTCAGATCATTTAACAAAATTTGCTAGTTTTAGTACAAGGGGATATTTGGGAGAGGAAACCTAGAAACGATGTTGCCAACACAAATCGGAGAAACTGTAATAAAAAAAATTCTACAAAAACAAAACAAAACACCTTCGAGACTACGAGACAAGACTGGCAGATCCGCGTTTGGAGCAGAAGGGAGTAATTGGAGTTGTGGTGTGAAGCAATAAAAAATTACTTTACAACTGCTTTTTCTTTCTATAAATATTACTGAGAATAAAAGCAACAAATTTAGTTTAAGTAACACTCCCATCTAAAGAAAAATTATCGACAGTGAAATGTTCTAAATAAATTCGGTTATCTCCCTTGTGACTTCATCGTTCACACAATTGTACATCTAGCCGATTTTTTGAAAACCAACCGAACTAACTTTGCCGTCATTTGAGTGAAAAGGCGTCAAAAGGCAGATTTATTGGGCCTGATAAGCTCTAGCCTGCGTGGCCGGCATTCGCTTTCGAACGCCTGCCAGGCAGGCTAGATAAGCTCCAAAGTCACACTAACGCATGGAAAAGGAGAGGAGAATAAGAAAGAAAGAGCGAGGAGGAAGAAAGGAGGAGAAGAGAAAAAAGCAATGATTGCACTCCTAGCTTCTATAATGGCTATTTTGGAGAAAAAAAAACTGTTGGACACAATAGGTCCATTTGGCGGTAACGTTTTCAAAAATCCGGCTAGACATACGGGAGAAGGAAAACTCAGGAAATCTTCGGAAGCATGCCTATAAAAAGTGCTTCCACAAACGATGGTCTGGAAACACACACACAGGTGACTGACAAGTTTGAAAGAAAATCTGGTAACGGAACCTATCGCCCTTGTTAAACAAATGTGTGAGCTTACTTTTAGTAGACCTACTACAAGTCGACCTCTCATAAGCTCTTAAAAGTGAGCAAAGCGAGCTTCAATGCCAGAGGTCACGCAGCGAGCGACGAAGTCTTGAAAATGGCATAACCAACCAGGAAGAAAAATAAAGGACTTTTAGAAAGTCTAACTTCTAGTTAAAACTAAGTTACCAGCGTGCAACAGCGTTTAGCCCGCGAGCAAGCTCTCAGCGAAGTAAGGCTCGAGAGAAAGTGCGAGCGGGCCGCGTCTCTCTTCGCTTGCGGGCCTCGCGTGACTTCTCTCGACTTCCACCAATAGAGAGCTTGCACGCTTAAATCGCGTTCCTTGCAACCCATAGAGCTTTCGGGTGGACAAAATGCAGTGATTTTGTATGAAATTGTCCGCCCGAGCCCCGTCCTAATTTCTTCATGTTTGCTCACTGGAGCGTGATGTGGAAAGGTCTATTGGGAGCTTCATCAGCCACGTTTTTGAGGGACGCACGTCCACCGGAAGTGGGCCTTTTTCTCTTTTAATACAGTATGCTTTGACACTACCAAATTTGTATTGCTACGTGTCTTTACTCTTAAAGAGACGATTTGCCCAAGAATTTGTAGAAACTCACGGCCTCACTTCCCGTTTACGTGCGTCGCTCAAAAAAAAATAAACTCCCTATTGTAGCGAGAAATGGAGACCCGTGGATGTCCTCTTTAAAATACACGTTTCGCTGGTCTCGCATTTCACTTTTTTATTTATTTATTTAACCCTCGGAATCCTAATATCAAAATTCAATTTCTCATTTGTTGCCCCTATAGGTTTCCTATAAAAGTAGTGGGGACAAGTTGTTGAATAAGATTCATCTTCTGTGATCATGTCCTCAACTCTCGTGACCACTCTGTTCTCAAGGAAAAATTGGACGCTGATCACTTTTAGGGATTAAAGGGCTTATCTATTTATCTATTTATTGATTTTTTGTACCAAATGTAATTTCTGATCAACGATTTCACCCACCCGAAAACATGACCCAGTTTAGATTGTTTCGCCCTGGGTTCAACCCTTACTCCCATCCCCTCCGAACTTTTGCTACAACTCCACCCCACCCTAGCCAAAACGAGTTGGCGCGAACACTGCGCGTGGGAAAGTATCCGGGACTTTCGATCACGTTGTCCAAGATGGCGGAAACAGGTGATTGGCAACTTCACTGACTCTCTTTCTTTTCCTTTGATCTCGTTTTTAAGTCGATTTTCTCGAATACGTCTTTCTCATTTATATAAATCCCTTATTACTGCTGTATTGTAACGTACTTTGTTCGATGTCCTAGCTAAGAAAGCTAAAAAGAAAAAGGGGAAGACTCTTGCCCTGACTGAGTTCTTGGCCGATGATGGCGAAAATGGATCGTCCTCTGTTTCTCATGCGGCTGTATTCTCCGCTCGATCAACAAGCTGGGCCGACGAAAGCGAGGAACTTAACACTGAAGGTATGAACAGCGTTTGGGTGCTAATTAAAGTAGCTGTTGTTTTGAAAAAAAGTATCCCAGGGACTTACGAAGTGTTCATTTCGCAACGGCACGTAGATCCGGCCGACTTAACAATCTAATGCATGCATGGTTTAAGCACCGTTCTAAAGCGGTTACAATTTTATTAACTATAGTTGGAGAATAATGTAATTCGTATCTAGGTCTTCCGATCTTCACCAAAGCCTTTTCTTTTTTTATAAACGCCGTTGCGAAAAAAAATTGTCCCGGCGGATTGTGAAACCTTGCTCGCTGGAAATTGTCGCAACTACAAGTAGATTAAACTTTTTGGTTTCAAGTAGATTAGATATCTGCTTTGAAAAGACCAGGACCTATTTTTTCCCTCGAGTTTTGTGATTTAAATGTATCGGTTAAATCGTGTTATACAAACTTCCAGAAATTAGTATCGTTTTGCATCAAAGGATAGCACTAAACAACTGTCCAAAGAGCTGAGGAATGACTTTGCGTTATTGAGTTTATTTACAACCTTCTTTTTCGATTTGAAGGTAGATTTCATCGATTTGATTATTTAAAAAAAAAACCAACGTTCACCTCATTCAAGATTCCAAACACAAAATATTATTAATAAATAACCAAGATCCTTAAACAGTTTATTACTCGGCTGGACGTTGTATGTTGTTCATTTATGGAGCGTCTTCATTAATTTTTTTTTACTATTAAAGATGACGTGTCTGAAATGTCACATGTACCTTTCCTGAATTGAATTGAAGGAAAATTCCCATAGAGAAGTAAAAATTTTTATCATAATTTTTATAAGAACTGTTTTACTTGTTAGAAAATGTAGATGAGAGGTTTTAACACTGACTGGTGTTATCCAACCATGCCTGTGTTGACTGATTCCATGTAGAGTTTACTTTTTGTTTATTTATTCATTAATGTTTTGTCCCATTTGGATGAGTTGTACATTATCCTTCCCACTTTTCAAAGTGGCTTTCATTAGAAGTTAAGAAAAAATCCAAATTTCTGTCAAGTGGGTATTATCATGAGAGAGTTCTTCTGTAAGGGGTTTAATTGATTAGTCACGTTGCTTGATTTCATTCATAATAATAATAATAATAATAATTATTCTTTTATTTACCCTTGGCAGTATTTATAGCACTTATGCTAGTGGGGCCGAGCGAATGACTGAAACAAATAATTTAAATCAAACATAACAAGCTTAAGAATCCCAACAGGCCAGAAGCAAACCAGTTGGCTGTTTACAAGCGTGGCTGAGGATTTGAACTCGGGACTACCGTGAGCAAATCCAGCTAGCGGTCAGAGCGGGACTTGAACGCAGGTCTCCGAATTGCAAGTCCGGTGCTCTAACCGCTTGGCCATGTCGCCTCATACTGAGAGAGTACACAGTAAATGCTCTTTTTCTCCTGTTTTACCCTTTCATTACTAAAAGAGGCCTAAGTTGAAATACTGCTGAAGAATGAGTGGCTTTTACATTGATTTTGTTAACATATTCAAAAGTTAGAACTACTGTCAACTCTTTCTTAAGGAATACCTCTATAAGACAGATGCCTCGTAAATACTGACACCTAGTGTTGGTCCCTGCCTCCCTGCCTTTCTTTACTCCTTTTAATTGGCTCTCTTTACAGGCTGGATTTCACTACGGATGGACTCGGATCGAGTCAGAGTCGTAAGCGGAGTCGTAAGAGCGCTTATGACCTAGTGAAAATAAAAAATCGGAGTCGTAAGCAGAGTCATAAGCACAACGGAGTCTGAGTCAGTATAATCAAAACGTTTAAATTTCTTCCGACTCCACTTTAGGACTCCATCGCTTATGTTCTGCTTATGATCTAGTGAAAACCAGATTGTCAGAAGCAGGAGCGGAAGGATAAACCAATCACAATGCATATTCCCACTCTTTGTGATTGGTTTAGTTCTTCTGCTTCTGCTTCCGACTCCAACAATCTGGTTTTCACTAGATGATAAGCGGAATGTAAGAGACAGAGTTGTAACCGGAGTCGGAACGCTGTTTTCACCAGATCAGAAGCTCCTAGCCTTCTGATTACAACTCTGACTCCAACTCCGTTGCTCGTGAAAACCAGCCTTAAAACGGACATCTTTATAAGACTGACACATCTTGCCAGTACCAGAGAGTTGACTGTACATAGAATTTCACCCCAAATTATATCTCATCCCCTTTTTATTTTCTTGACAGTTGATACTGCATGGCCTGAAGAGGCGTATGGTGGTGTTTCCACTGACAAAAAACTGCGTGCAGCTATGGATAGAGCTGCCTTACCCACTGCCCCTAGGGCAGCCAGAGGTCCAGACATTGATACCTCAAAGATTCCTGATGGACCCCCCTATACAGCATTCCTTGGAAATTTGTCTTATGATGTTGACAAAGATGATATTTTAGAATTTTTTGGTACTAACAAGGTATTGTTCATTATATTTCTTGTATAGTTTTATGAAGCTGAGTTGCCAGGTTATCGGTCATTTTGTTACAAAGTCGTTTCGATACAATAATCAATTTCATTCAGTCAACGTGTACATGTAGATAGTTCCACATACTTGGCTTAAAGAACGAAGAATATTCACCCAAATGTTTTTCTTGTTCAGGCACAAACTACATGTATTCTTGAGGTGAATGAAATTTTTGTGCAGTTTCACTGTTTGAGTTTCTATGGAAAAGATTTGTATTGAAACGACCGGTTTCCAGTAGCCACGGTTAGAGAAAAGTGAACCATTTTAAAGTTCAGGGGAGGATAATTGGGGAGTCGGGCAAAAAGTGTAGGAGAATCTTACTTCTTGACAAAATCAGTGAAAGTTAGGAAATTTTACTTTTTGTTTTTACAATTTTCGCTGAAGGTTGTAACAAACATTTTCTTGTAGAAAACTTGTACAATACAATACAATAGTTTATTGACACTCCCCTGGTGGGGCTTTTTAGTGACAGTGCGACTACTAATTAAGATAAGAGAAGTAGTTCACAATTCAATTAAAAAGGAAAGAGTGCGGTGAACAAAAGCAATATAAACATACCTATTTAAGAGTTAATCGAATAATAAATATTCTCACTACGTACTATACAATATGCATATTTTTAAGTTAAAATTATAATAAAATAAGATACTAGTAAGATACTAAAATACTATCATAACGTGCTATTTAAAAAGTCAGTAATCAATTTATTTTTCAAATAAAATTTAAAAGTAGAAATCGATTTTGCAGTTTTAAGAGTACTGTCTAGATTGTTCCAAATGTGCACCATACGGTAGTGGAATGTTCTCTGTCCGGTACTCGACTTATACAAGGGGATGTTTAATAATTGGCAACTTCGAGTCACGCGCCCGGTGACCGCAATTCTTGTTTTAAATTGATCGCTGAGGTAATGTGGAGCTTGACCAGTCGTGCATTTAAATGCCATGAGAGCGTCACGGAAGAACAGCTTTTGTTTAATTGGAAACCAACGTAGATCTCTTAGTGCGGGGGTTATATGATCAAATTTCCTGGTACCTGTAATAATGCGCACGGCAAAGTTCTGCACTGACTGTAGTCTACAGATATTTTTGTTCGAGGTGTTCGACCACACTGTGGAGCAGTACAGTAATTTGCTAAAGACTAGGGCATTTATTACTGTCACCAGTTGGTTACGGTCAAGAACATGTTTAACCCGACTGATTTGTACTCTAAATTATGTGAAAAAAACGTTAGGATTGAAAATGAAGAGATGAATTCTCAGTGTCTGTAGAGAAAATATGAAGATACGATGTCAGTGAAAATTGTTGAAAGGACATAAAATTTTCTCGGAATAGTGAAGGGTTTTTTTTCATTCGGAAGAGTGACAACTTTGTTTAGTCAACTAATCTTGAATTTACTTTTGCCATTTTAAGGCTGGTTTTCACTAGCGACAGAGACGGAGTCATAAGTGGAGTCGTAAGAGCACTAATGACCTAGTGAAAATCAAAGATCAGAGTCGTAAGTGCAGTCACAACTGAATCAGAGTCAGAAGAATCAGAACGTTTCCATTTCCTCTGACTCCGCTTACAACTGCATCACTTACCTTCTGCTTATTATCTAGTGAAAACCAGATTGCTGGAGTTGGAAGCATAAGCGGAAGGATAAATAAATCAAATGCACATTCCCACGATTTGTGATTGGTTTAGTTCTTCCGCTTCTTCTTCTGACTCCTACAATCTGGTTTTCACTAGATCATAAGTGGAACATTAATGACCGAGTCTCAGGCAGAATTGCAACGCTGTTTTCACTAGATCATAAACTCTACGCTTCTAATTCCGACTCTGTCGCTAGTGAAAACCAGCCTTTAGAATTAAAAATGAAATATTAAATCCTTTACTACAAAGCTAAGCCTCCTCTTTCTAGTCTTATTTTCCACCTTTTTGGAAAAGGATAGTAATTGAGCTTCACCCTCTTGTAATACCCTCCTCTTACGGGCAATTCACATGATACCAGAGTGACTTTCATTCTAGAACAAGTTCATTCCATCTCCATTATGTCTCTGTATTTGTTTACATGTACATGATACCAAAGTGACATTTTGTTCCCATACAAGTCAATCCAGAATGAGTTCATCCTGGTTTTCAATCCCAATGAAATTGTCATTCTGAAGCTATTGTGGTATCCTGTAAACTGAAAATGAACCTTGTTCCGGTTTGAAAATTGCAAATCAAGTAGTCTGGAGTGAGTGGCGCATGCATATCCGATATCGCATGAAAACCACACAAGAAAGAATGCCTTTGGCCAAGCCATTGGATTTTATCATGTAAATGCAATATGAACTTCACTCTGTAACGGAACTCATTCTGGTATCATATAAAGCTAGCCCCTTACAATGTTTCCCTAACAACACAAGTGATGATCAATAATAATTGACATTTGTGACAGATTTACGTGTATGCATTCAATTATTGAATGCATAAATGTAAATCAGCCACAAATGTGATGCTCCAGATGCATGGATCAAAGGATGGTACATAGGCATGATCAGCTCAATTATTCAAACCACGTGAGACGTTGAGACATACATTTTTCTTCTCATCCAAAGCAGGATTGTTACATGGTTCGTACAATCTTGAAAAGGTCTTGAATTTTACTAGTAGTCTAAGTCCCTGGATTCAGTTAAGGTCCTTGAAAAGTACTAGTTTTCTTTGTTAGGTCTTGAAAAGTCCTTGAAATTCACAACCTTGTCTATGCCAGACAACTTTTTTTCTGTAAAATTAGATTATTTTGCAGAGGAAAATTTGGCTCGTCCTTGGTATAAGAAGCTGTAAAACTCACAGATAAAGTAAAAACATTTTTGTGCATAAACAAAATTGTATTACTGTTTCTTTATGTCAAATGCTATTTCTGTACCTCAGATGCAATTGCAAGTCATACCCAGTTATTTTGCTAAGTGTTGTTGCGGAAAGTAGTATAAAATAACATGATCAACGAAGGCCAAAGAAGCAAAACTCATAAATGACTCCATGACTTTATATTTTAGCCAATTGGGTGATCAAAGGGGATTAAAGAATGCCAATTTATTAAATAAATCTTAGTCCTTGAAAAACCCTTGAAAGGTCCTTGAATTGTGTTTGACTGAAGTTGTACAAACCTTGTGTTAAATGACATCACCCCCCTCTTCCCTGTTGCAAGCGTACTTAAAAAAATTATCTAGTAGTTTTCTTGACTAGGACTCACCAGGTGACTGAGATTGTTCTTCTTTTTTACAATGTTTTCATTCATAAAATGTACATTGTTCTTAATTGACAAACATTTAAGTTGGAACACAGGACACCTTATTTAGTAAGGGACATGTCGTTAACTTTTCATCATAGATTACAGAAGTGCGACTGCCCCAGGATAACAATGGACGGCTCAAAGGATTTGGTTATGCTGAGTTTGCAGACAAGGAAGCCCTTTTAGCAGCTCTCACACTGAACAATGAGGTAACATTTTTGGCTCATGAAACAAAGTTCAGCAGAATTTTTTTTTTAACCACCTTGTATTCCTGGGATTGACAGGGATGCTCGACGTCTCGTCAGACTTTGATCTCACTTTTGGTGTTTAGGATGGGATGGAAAGCTAATATTGCCTTCCTTGAAAGCTAACATTGCCTTCAAAAACAAACAAACTGTGTGGGAGCATAATCTCCTTTGGGGGTGAAACGAACCCTCAGCCACAATCAGATAGGTCTCTTTGAGGGATTTACTTTTTAATTTCCAACAAGCTTCTTTGTAGAGCCATAAATCGGATTAAGATGGATGCACCTCGTGGTTAAATAGATAATGCACCTTGTTCAATTGTTCAATTGTAGTGCAAAAAAACTTTAAGAAGGTATGTACCAAAGTGGACCCACTGTTTTAATTTCTTACCTGTCAAAGGTACTGGCAAGAAGTCACTTTTTTATGGTGGTAGCTCGAAATAGCCATTATCTGTAACAAACCTTAGGCATATGGTGGGTGCATTTTACTACCTTCTTTTCCATCACTGTTCCATTTTATGGTTTAATACTTAAAGCTACTCAGAAAGGAAAGAAGATGAAAAAACGACTCGAAGTCACACCTGGTAATTGAAGTAACATACTACAGTCAACTCTTGCCTTACGGACACCCCACTACAACGGACACCGTGATAATACGGAATGCGGCAAATACCCAAGCAGAGATAAATTGCAGACGTTTGACTGAAATAAACTCCCACTATAACCGACTCTCGCTAAAGAGGACACTAACCTGAGGTCCCTACAGTGTCTGCTATAAAGAGAGTTGACTGTATACCAATTCTTATTCCTAAACAAAAGCTGAGCTGCACAATAATATTGTTTCATAAAGCAACTGGCAAAACTGGCATTTATTTTTTGGAGTTATTAAGAGCCAAGATACATGCAAATGTGTCAGTTGTTTAATGTTGTTGTTTTCTTTTCCCCAGCATCTCAAGAACCGAAGAATAAGAGTTGATATTGCAGGACAGCAGCAACAGCAAGGTGAGTAATTTATCTTTTTATCTTCAGTGGCTCAATATAATGTTATGAAACTCTCTCTGTACCCTCAGTTAAGTTTTCCTTTAACTTTTGAGTTTGTGAATGAAATCTTATGCTGTGACCATTCAAATGAAAGCTACTGAACAGAATACTTTCCTGTGGTGCTGATAATTATGCTGTACAAGGTGGTTCTAACTGTTAAGTCTGTGGATGAAATCCTCAAGTGTGACCATTCAATGACTGCTACTGAGCAGTACTTTCATGTGGTGCTGTTAATTATACTAAAAGGTGGTTCTAACTTTTAAGTCTGTGGATGAAATCCTCAAGTGTGACCATTCAATGACTGCTACTGAGCAGTACTTTCCTGTGGTACTGTTTATTATGCTGTACAAGGTGGTTCTAACTTTTAAGTGTGTGGATGAAATCCTCAAGTGTGACCATTCAATGACTGCTACTGAGCAATACTTTCCTGTGGTACTGTTAATTATGCTGTACAAGGTGGTTCTAACTTTTTAAGTCCGTCAATGAAATCCTAAAGTGTGACCATTCAATGACAGCTACTGAGCAGTACTTTCATGTGGTGCTGTTAATTATGCTGTACAAGGTGATTCTAACTTTTGAGTCTGTGGATGAAATCCTACAGTTTTCCATTCAAATGCGTAGTACAGGAGGGCGTGTGACCATTGACCTGAACGCTACTTAGCAGAGCTTTTATTTGAATAATATTTGCTATGCAGCATTTTTGAAGTCAAATTTGGACTTTCCCTGATTTTGATCACGTTTTCCACTACTAGATCGCGAGAGAGGCGATAGGGACGGTAGAGGCAGCGGCGAACCTGACCGTACAGAGAGTGACTGGCGAAGTAAACCCGAACCTCATCCGAATCAAAATGGATATAACGACAGGGAACGACGTTATGACGATGGCCCCCGAGGAGGGTACGACAGTGGACCTCGGGATAGATGGGGACACCGAGGTGATGACGAAGGGCCTTACCGTGATAGATCGGGCCTCGGAGGGTACGACGATAGACCACCACGTGACAGATCGGGTTTCCGAAGTTATGACGATGGACCCTCTCGTGATAGATCGGGTTACCGAGGCTATGACGATGGTCCCTCTCGAGGATTTGGCAGTGGATGGGGTGATAGGTACGCCCACAGTATTTGATGGTTGCAAATTGTACACTTCGGATGCGTTCGATTGATCGTATCCCAGAATAAGAATAATATAAAGTTTTGTCACAAGTCACTTCTACCGTGATTTTTGGACAATTTAACCTATATATTCAAGAGAATATTTTATTTCAAGCAGTTTTGTAAATTGCAAAACAATGAAAGCCAAGGCAATCGATTTCTAGAGTTTATTCCTTCATTTCTTACTCCGGAATACGGCCAATCGAACTCACCCTTAATTGTCACTAATTTTCAGGTGTACTGTAAGTTATGGAGATTATTTCTCACTCTAACTTTTAAATCTGTGGACAGCATCTTTTGGTGTTATCATTCAATGAAACCTCTTGTCTTTGGAAGAGTTTCTTCATGATGTGATTATTATTGTTTCTAGGGACTGTACAAAGAGAAATTTTTGCGATTCCGTTATACGTGCGTCCTACTTCGTCGTTTTGTCACCGTATCAATCTCTTAAACGAAGATCTAAATGTGAGAGCAAGCTCTCTGGGAGGTGTGGCGGAAGCGGAAGAATTACACCCAGAACCCCCCTTCCCCCCCCCCCCCCTCCCAGTGAGTATGCTCCAACATTTTGGTCTTCGTTTAAGAGATTTACACGGTCACAAAACGACTGAGGACCCCCTTTACATAGGGAATTTTCATCCTTTAGCTGGACAACATGAAAAAAAATTCAATTTTGAAGAGTACTAGCATTAAAATTTGGTTTCAAACAAAAGACAGTCAGAGCCTGAGACCAGCCTCCTTAGTGAGGTAAACTGGGGAATAACGGGGCGAGCGCGAACCCAACGGGGGATTGAGGCGGCCGCCGCCCTTTCCCCCTCCCCAGTTCCTCCCTAGACTTTTTTGCGCCCGTTTTTTTTGCCTTTTTTTTTGCCCCACCAATGAGCCTAGCCCCAATTGTTCAACGACTGGATAGTGCTATCCTCTAGATTAGCCTCTATCCAGTGGATAACGCAATTGATTTTTTCTGACAACTATCCACCGGTGGATAGCGATTTATCCCGCAGTAGATATTGCTATTCAACCTTTGAACAACAGGGGCCTGGGTCCCGTTTCTCCGAAGTGCCGATAGTTAACGGGCCCAGAAACCTGTTGTCATTCATATTCAAGATCGAGGTACTAATAGTTCTATGCAGAGAAAGAAACTTGATAAAACTATCAGGTAACAACAACAACAAAAAAAGGTCAGTTTGTTTGCTAGGACTGGTGCATTTATTCTTTAGATTTGAATTTGAATATTTCGAGCCCGAACAGTCTCCGGGATTCTCGAGAAACGGGCCCATGGTCGAAGACTTGAGAAGTTACATGATTTTTGTTCTTGTTTTTTGTTGTTGTTGTTATTGAGTGAAGTGGCAAATTCTGTCATTAACTGGTAATTTTTACCCTGTATCAACACAGGCAAGATGACTATGAACGAGGCAACGATCGATATGATGGTTATGGCCGAGATAGACCCGACAGTCGTCGGTATGGGGATCGATATGGCGGCGACCGTGATCGTGGCGGCGGTTTTGGCCGAGATCGCTTCGACGATCGTCGGGATCGGTTTGGCGGAGATCGTGACCGCTTTGGTGGAGATCGCGATCGTTATGGCGGAGATCGCGATCGGTACGGCGGAGATCGCGATCGTTATGGCGGAGATCGTGATCGGTATGGAGGAGATCGTGATCGTTATAGCGGAGATCGTGATCGGTATGGAGGAGATCGCGATCGTGGCGGCGGATATGGCCGAGACCGGTACGATGATCGTCGCTATGACGACCGCCGAGGTGGTGATCGGTATGGAGACAGAGATAGGAGGCATGACAGTTACGATGACCGTGACTCAGATACGTGGCGTGACAGTGATCGTGGTCGCGATGCGAGAAGCGGTTTTGATAGAGACGAGCGCGAACCAGGTAGTAACAGATTAATCATGTATTTTGTTTTGACACTAATTACTATTTACTGTCCAATTACTGGAGCAACGAAACTCTCAGAAACCTCCCCTTTCATTAAACTTCTGTGCAGCTCCCTTTTCACTGCTATTGTTGTCAGGGCTAGAGACACTGTTTTTGTTATTAATCACACATAGTTGCCCCATTGTTGCGACATTGTTTCGATCAGTTGCTACATTGTGCCAACATTGCAACGCTACGTTGCGTTAAAAATCGACGTTGCGAATCGTCCCGTTTAACATCACCTTTAGCTAATTAAACAACTCGTTCTGAAAGCTTTGTAGAGCTCCTCCGATTAATTGAGTAAGTGAGAGTTCTGAGGACATATGCAATATGGATTAAAAATTCGTTCTCATGCTGTTATTTTGGATTTCGGATTCACACAAAAATTAAGTGCAAAAGTATATTAAGTTATCTGCGGTATGTTTGTGCTGGTGAGTGTAGTTCTGGAAGGAAGAAGTTGTATAACTGATCGTACACAATCCTCTCGAACACTTTGGCGACTACGGAAATGAAAGATTTGATGTAGACGTCAACTAATGTTAGGCAACAAAAAAACACTTCCTTTAAAAACTAAAATCTGAACCCAGGAGATCAGTCTGGGCCAAAAAATAACTAAGGAGAATTTGACTTTGAAGGCGGTTGTATTGTTTTTCATTTGCAGTTAAAGAAAGACCCAAACTTCACCTACAGCCCCGAACTAAACCATTAGAAGATAAAAGCGAGCCTGTCTCTGGCAGCTCCGTGTTTGGTGGCGCCAAACCAGTTGATACAGCAGCCAAAGAGCGAGAGATTGAAGAAAAGCTCGCTCGACAAAAGCTTGAAGAGGAAACCAAGCTTGCTAGAGAGAAGGAGGGACAGAAAGAGCGCCGAGAGCGAGATGACTGGTCACGTATCTCCAGCAGCAGGCCGCGTCGCGACAGTAATCGCTCAAATGAAGGTGAGCGTGGTGCGAGGGAACATAGGGATAGCTCTGATTATCGAAGCCGTCGCGACAGTGGGAGGTCCAGTGACGAGGGCACTTCTGGTAAGGACACTGAGGCTCCTTCTCGTGACAGCCCGCGTGGAGGTGGGAAAGAAACCAAGGAGACCCCTAAAGAGCCCCCTAAAGACGCCCCTCCGCCTACTGTGAATGTATGGGCGAAAAGGATGGAGCAACAGAAGGCAGCTTCTGCGACAGACACCACCGAGGCTAAGAGCCCCACAAGAGAGCACAGACTGGAAATTAATGTGGACAGTGCTAGTATGTCAGTGACTTCTCCTCCTCCTCCCACCTCCCCTGAGAGGAAGGGATTTGGCAAACCGCCTGGTCCGAAAAGAGAGTTCAGTGGTCCCCCAAGGGGAAGAGGGAGAGGAGGGGAAAGGTCAAGTACACATGCCCCTGGGGGCAGAGGGATTAAAAAGGACAGAAGAGAACGCAAACCTGCGGAACCCAAGAAGTACGAGGAAGCGCCACAACCGGTAAGTCCCGGCACATGTGTACTATATTCTTAGCGAGATTCTTTTGACAATGAAACTCCTTGTGCCATATGATGAGTTAATAGTCGAGGAGTGTTTTCCTAAAGTTGGCGAGTAAATGGTAGGTGCTGTTGATGTAAAGGCAAGTTTTGTTCAAACGTTCGGAGAGAATCTCTGCCCTCCGAATAAGTAACGGAGCCTGCAGATAGCGGGAAAATGGCCAAAGAAACAAAAAAAGGATTTAAAAAATAGTGATGAGTAAATGCACACAATTGATAGGCCAAAGATTTTTAACTACATAATAGGGCCATTTATACGAGGAAAAATAAGACGCGAACTTTCTGTATAAACGGCACATTTCGTCTAAAATAAGACGCGGCTTAGCTAAGACGCCTCTTATTAGATAAGACATGCTCGTATAAATGGTACAGTTCGCGTCTTATGTTTAAGACGCGTCTTATGTAAGACGGGTCTTATTTTTCCTCGTATAAATGGCCCTAATATGTCTCAATAAATGACATATAAAAGTTAAAGAAGTACTTTCGGCGTTAGATTTGTGCTAAAGAGCCCGAGTTTTCTATTTTTCTTTCGCGTGGTGTCTCTCTGAATGTTACACTCTGCTGCCTAGAGTAAAATGAGAAGATTGTGCCAAGGCGCTTTTTGAGCTACGCATGTCAACAGGAAGAGGCCGTTTGCCTTTTCATATACCTCAGATGCTGATATATCTGTGTTACTAAGTGTCTCTACTCTTACAGAGACGACTTTTTCGAAAATCTGGGCTAAACCCATACCCAAGAATGCAAACATCCCACTTCCGGTTAACGCCGTCGTTCAAAAACGTCTTTGCTCACTAATGTTTGGATGAAAGCGGAATAATGACTTCGTTTTCTTCGCTTCGCGACCGGTCGTCGTCAACAATAAACGATATTTAATGAGGAAAATGAGGCAGAAAAGGTTAGCAATGGAGAAGAGAAAGCGATGAAAGCTATTGAGATTCTAAACCGGCGTAGCTAGTAATGCAAACAGTTTGCCCGCACTCGTCAAATATCTTATTCTCCAAAACATAAGGCAAAATGTTCTATACGACAATTTTCCTTCGTTAATTCTTCCTCAAGAATTGCGCCGTATTTGTCACATACTGTAATTCCGAAAAGAGAAAATTTGTGCTATTGACAAAGACTCGTCCATAATAATCCCGAATGTGTTCCTACTATCGAACGCACTCTTCGCCTTGCTCATGAAGACATACATTAACTTGGTCAATTAGATAGTTTATGTTCCTGGATTCAGAACATTTAACACTGAGTTGCTTTGTTGTAAGGTCATGCAAAAGTCTTGATTAGTCTATTTTTACGTCTTTTTCGACAGGTCTTTCACAAGGCAAGCAAATTCTCCGCGCTTCTAGTTGACAATGAAGCAGCCGAAGAGGACACAGAACAATTTGAAGGAGAAGAAGAAACGTGATGAACGGACAGTATTTGATCAAATGAATACCTCAAACACCTCACCAAGGCGGCGCATGATAACGACGGAAACCTCTGGCATTGTGTGCTCACTTCTGAGTTCACCAGCAAGCGTGTTTCATAAAAGTTGAACTTTAATATATTTTGACTTTGTGGCCTTGGTGAGGTCGCAGTAATTTTTAACTTTGATGTTATTTAAATTTATTTCATGAAGGGCATTGTCCTTTCACAGTTTTTGCCGGATAGACTTGTAATTCACAGCCTCCTTTGTGGCGCAATAATCCTTCGGTGTCTCGCAAATTACTTTGCCACGCAAGGCTTCTCTCTGCAAGTATTGCGTGACGTTGATGATCCTTAGGAAAGTGCAAGTAATACTATGAGAAAACAGCACGTGTTGCAATTGTCGCTAGGTAACCGTTGTCAAGGTTACTTAGAAATCAGTATTTTTTTGTCCATGCAAATGTTCTAAGTGGTAATCGGTTGTTGAAAAATAATCGTCTAGAAATTGTAACCTGAGCCGGTTATCCTTTAAAGGAAGGTGACAGTGAAGATTTCATTGTGAAGAAAAAAAAATTCTCGCTTCAAGGTTAACTGAAGTGTTCTTAATCGCCATTCTAAGTCATTGAAATAATGAGTTCATGATTTTATGTCATTGCAAGATAAACGTGAATATGTACTAAAAGTGAACTGTTTTGGTCTACCTTAATGTTCCGCTCAAAGGGGACCCTTAAGATGCGACGACGGCGACGGCAATGGGGACGCCAAAAACGCAATAGGTTAAGATTAGCAAGACAACAACTTTGCACGTGCATCACGCTTTTTTGTACATTTCTTTGTCGTCACAGCACGACTACGACGTGAAAATGCCTAATTTCACGTTTTATGGAGGACGTAAACGAGCTACTACAAAATTTTCTTTCTCTTTCTGAACTTGGATATGCTTTTTAGGAATTCAACTCCTAGGAGAGTTCGCCTAAATTTGACAAAGTAAGTTAGTTGGAACTGTCGCGATGAAGATTCACTTTTTAGGCGATGTTTTCGCGGCCGTCGCCTTTCTCGGATCTTAAGGTCCCAAATAGGAAGCTGAAGCAACGCAGACGGTGTCGGCGACGAAAGCATCACTTAAAAAGTGAATCTGTTCCTTTTCAAAGTTCATCGCTCTTATTCCATCTCGTTCAATTTGTTAAATTTTGAATTCTAAAAGAACTGTATCTAAGGCCTATGCCAACCGTCGAACTTTTCATGAAACGAAGCAAACTCCAATTTGGGTCGACCTCATTTAAGTTAAGATCGTCTGTTGGATCAGACGTCGAACTTATGACGCGTCGAACCAATCAACTGAATCAGACCAAAAACCAATTTTAGCCGAACGAGGCTAAATATACCTTCTCATGCAAAATTTGTAATTCCCTGGTTTAGTTCGTCGCATGTGAAGATCGACGTTCGTCCCGGAGACGATCTTCGGACGTTCTCTCCGACTGCTTCAGTCGGATAGAACGTGTTGGACGATCCTAACGCATTCAGACGAACTTAACTGAGCCACACGTCCAAATTTTCATGAGGTTGGTTAGTCTCATGAAAAGTTCGACGTTTGACCTAGGCCGAATGATGGTAGGCTCGATTTCCGCCGTCTCCCGGGTCCGCCCGTCGTTATCCCTCTTTCGGGGGATGAGTGCGGGCTCATTTTCCCGAACAGCGGCTGGTAATCGGGCCTATAATGATGGCTGAACAGTTCTGATTAATAGGGAAATTCTCTACACGACTGTACTGGTTGGCAAGCCGGTTCTGACAAAATTGATTGTAAGTGCCCTATTAAAGTGAAGAAAACGAAAATAAAATCGTTGTCTTTAAGTTCTTGTCCTCCATTTAAACGTGAAATCGTGAAATAAGGAAGTTTCACGTCGTAGTCATGCAAATGTACAGAAAAGCGTGATGCACGTGCAGAGTTGTTGTTTTGCTAATGAGGTTCTGCCGTTCTCGTCGCCTTTGCCGTCAAAGGCGTCTCCTTTCAGAGTTGTGCCCGGTCGCTGTGTTGAATCAAATTAGAACTTAACCTGGATCGTCAGTTGCGTGTGAACCGAGCAAAAATATTGAACGGTTCTGTGTAAACGAAATATCTGTTCAGCCTGTCGTGAACTACCCTTGATAAGCAAAACAACACCTTTGCACGTGCATCACGCGTTTTTGTACATTTCTTGGCAGTCACTACACGACTACAACGTAAACTTCCTAATTTCACGTTTATGAAAGACGCAAACACGACACAAAAACGACCACTTCCTTCTTTTTCTGAACTTGTAAATGGTTCTTAAGGATTGAACTTCAGGAAAATTCGCCTACATTTGACTGACTGAACGACAAGGAGTAATGGTGATTAAGCTGAAAGCAAGTTGAATCAGTTTTTATGCAACGTTTTAGCTGTCGCCGCCATCGTATTTGCGTGAGCTCCCTGGTTTAACTGGCTCAGGAGTTGTTGGAATCTCTTCATTTAAAACAGCAATGGTGAAGCAGGTCAGTTCAGACTTTTTTTCTTTTAAGATTACTCCTTTAAAAAAATCCAGATTTTCGTAATTCTTCCGATCAAATTCACTAATTGTTCATGCTTTTAAAACAATTTAAAACATGCTTACCTCTGTCGATGCTGTTCCTCGGTAACTTAAGGATTTAGACGGATGTTTAGCGTAGCACATATTCTTCAAATAGCAATTGTCATCCCTCAAATTGTATTTTTATTGATCCTGCTATGTTTTGGGCAGTAGTTCGTTAATCTCTTCTTCTCAAAACGTGTGAAATTTTACCGCCATTTTCTCTACAGCACTGTAACTCTAACAAAACAGCTGAGGTCACATGTTCACACCATGTTCTCACATAAGAACGGTGAGTTCGGCGCGACTGAAGCTGCGTCGCGCCATCTCTAAAGTAGAGAGTCACATATCGGATAGGTGTTCACACAAAACCTGATATTAATATAGCTTCTCGTATCGGCACGAAAAGCTATCCGGCATAGAGCGTTTTTACATGAAGTCACAGCGGCCATATTGGTCAGTTCAAAACAATGAAACGGCGGCCATGTTGGTGTTCCAAAGCAGTCCACTGGGAGTTTACTTCTCTTCTTACGCAAACGCTTTCTTTTGTTCCAGTAAATTTGCATAGATGCTGGCCACGTGAGTGAAAACCCTGAGGGGGCGGCTGGGGGGTGTCGTTTATTAGACAAGAGGCGTTTATTGTAATTACCGTTAATGATCTAATGGCCGCCATTTCATTGTTTTGGAACACCAATATGGCCGCCGTGACGTCATGTGAAAACGCTCTATAGTGTGAACAGAGCCTGAGCTTACGCAACCTCGTCGCCAGGACTTCTCGGTTGCCATGCCCTCTTGACGCCATTTTATCGGATATGGCAATTTGGTCAACTCTTTAGCTGGTTATGAAGAATTAGCTGGGGGATTTGAGTCCGAATCAAAAATGACTAGGATGACTGAGACGACCGGGAGAACTGGGACGATTGAGACAATTGGGATGACCCAACCTCATTCCCAGGGTTCTCTCCTACCAGTCCCTACGGAGCGACTGGTAGAAGAGAAAGCCTGGGAACGAGGTTGGGGATGAACGGGACGACAGATTTGAATGGGATAACTGGAATGACCGGTTTGAATGGGATGGCTGAGATGACCGGCACGACCGGGAGGACTGGGATATAGGATGACCAGGATTAAGCCTGTCCCTAATATTGCGTTCGGCAACTTTTGAGCAACTTTTGCCTTTCTGAGCAATTTTAGTTGAGCAAAATTAGGTTTAGAACACATATTAAAGTAAATAAAATTCAACGATTTCAGAGAAAACTTCAAGCTATGAGAATTTCTCAGAGTGTTTATCCACAGAGAGGTAAGCTTATGAGGAAAAATTTAATGCACATTTCAGTCGATAAATTATATAAATAAAGAATTATTCTTATATAACGTCACAGAATACATAATTGTTTTCGTATGAATAATTACTTAGCCAAGAAATATGTTGTTCAGGCCTGTTATAGTGAGCTTGGGCCACTTTGTGGTTAATTCGCCCATATATTTGCGAGCAACTCTTTAAGTGTAATTTTCAAGCTTTTTTTCTTGATCGACTTAAGCCATCATTGCGTAAAACGGAGATCAAAGCTTTTAATTAACGTTTAAATTTGATATATCAAGAAATTTACGTATCAACGTTTTGGATTTTTGGCAATTTTTTTTAGCAACTTTTTGGCATTCCAGTAAGCAACTTTCCAATATTTTACGAGCACATTTGGGACAGGCTTATAGGTGATACCTTTTGACAGCCTGTGAAGAGGTTCTCTCTATAATGGCCTGTACGGGAAGGCTCTGCCCCGAAGGGTTAGGGTTAGGGTTGCTTTCCTATTTGGGCGAGCGAAGCAAGTCTCGCGAGAACGCACAAAGCCGCGCAAAGCCGCGCGAAGCCGCGAGGGACCCCTCGCTCCCCCGTTCTCGTGAAGCTCGCTTCGCTAGCCCAAATAGGAGAGCTTGCTGAGAGCTTGCTTGCAGGCTACAAAGGGGTACCTTTGCAGATTTCAGGTATATGAAAGGGCTGGGATTTCACGAATTGAAGGATATGAAAGGATAGGGAAATCTGCCACTCGGCATTATTTAAAAAGGGGTTTTAATTAAGTGTTTTAAAAGGCGTATTTATGGATCAAAAATAATTAAGAATACTTTGTGTTTTAGCAATTTATTCATATTCAAAAGGCAGGCCAGTAACAGCAGTTAAAAGGAATGCAGTGTTACTTTGTAGAGATGTGAAAGGGGAACCATTCGTCAATGGAAGATACAGTTGAATCTTAGCTCTCCACAACCGCCACCTTTAGACAGAAGAAAGTTGTTGTTGTAGAGAGGTGGCAGTTAGCCTGATTCTCAGACGTCCGAGGTCGTTCGCGGTCCCTTTCGCTTCCCTCCCTCTCGGACGTCTGAGAATCAGGCTAGGTGGCAGTTGGAGAATTAGAAAGGTTTAAAGAAGCGCCGATGAACGGACTGTCCGCCAAAAAAAGGAAAGGTGGCCGTTGGAGGTCAGTTCGACAGTATACGAAAGGGGTACCTTTTCTGCCAGAAATAGTATATAAAATGGTAAGGGATTGGACCGGGGGGAGGAACTCCCCGTATAAAACTTTGTTTATTGTCCCCCACCCCCCCCCCCCAACTCCCCATCAAGTGGTGCTTCAGCATGGAAAGAGTCAGTCAATCATAATGCAGACAGTCGACACACAAACGTTAAACGCACTCGACGTTGGAATGCCAAGGCGATGAGGAAATCGTGTGGCATGGCTTTTAAACATCTCATCAACTTGTAAACTGTCAAGCCAAGACAGGATAATCTAATGAAATTGTCAAGTGGCATTTATTGGAGGTGCACAAACTTTATTCGCTTATATAACACGTAATAAACCAACATTAACCTGAACAGCAACATTCTTATTCCAATATATTATCGACCCTGAAAAAACCAGTTAGTTGAGTAAGCCAAGAAAATAGTAATATTAAAAAATATTAAATAAATCATAGATGCCAATCACACTACAAACTCAAAAAGCCCTTTAAGTATGTTATCCTGTTACTTCTTTACCTTGTTATTGAAGTTATATAATCGATGCAGGACTGAGATAACAATCGGTATAGTACCAATGAATTAAAACTTCAATGTTCGCGACCGATTTAATCTAAGAGACTTCGACCAGAAATCATTTGTTTGTCGAGAAATGATTTCAATTTACTCGATTTTTGGCTAAATCGTTTAAAGTAGTGTCAAACGCAAGGTTACATAGTGTTTTTGCATTTTTCAGTTCCAATAAGGTGACATATAAACAAAGCACTCAACGTCACTTCTGACGGTATTTTATAAATGTCTGAAGGGACAGATTAGTCAATTATTTTGTTCTTCACCACACACACACACATTCGTAACATACATACCCTTAAGGGTGTAGCCTTCGAGTAAGCTCTCTACTGCTGTAAAGGATTGTGCATTGAGTACTTATTAACTGCGTGCAGTCGATTGCTTTTGTATCACTTTAGGAACCGTGATCAGGTAAGTGCGCTCCAAAGGCATGCTGTTTAGGCTGCTCAAGTTTTAATTCAGTCTCGTTTCAATTTATGATACTGAAAGTAAGTGTCATAAGTAAATAATATGACAAGGTACTAAGCCCGAAACGTGTAGAATCCTGATTGCTTTTAAAGAGCACTTTTTCGCCATAAAAACTGGACAAATTAATATATCGTAAAGTATTTCCACCGGCTCTTTAAAGGTGAGACATATGTGCTCACTTCCTCTCCGGTATTTTACACGTTGTCTTGCTTTAGCAACGAGAATGCTAAAATATTTTAGGGTTTCTTTTTCTTTTCCTTTTTTAATTTCCCGTGTCACGATTATGTCAAATTTAGGTGAATTTTCCTGGAGTTTCATTTTTGGGGACTGCACCCAATTAAGTAAGAGAAAGAAAAGTTCGTCTTCGTCAGGAGCTAATAGGCTCCTGTCTTTGTGTATTCACGTCGAAGGAAATTTCACGCAAAAGTAGTGAGGTGGCGGCAAAGAAATGCAGCAAAGATTGTGACCACGTACACGTGCAAAGTTGTCGTTTTTCTTGTTTTACCTATCTGTCTTGACCTTTTGCCTTTTAAGCCGTTTTCATGCACTGCCGTCGCCTTAGTCGTTGCCACAGCGTCGTGAGTTGATTCGTTACGTTATTCTTTCCCTGATACCAAATCATGTTTCCTACAGTTCTACGCTTTGCATTTCCTCACAATCAGATTTTATTTACGCTTAGTAGAGTTTAATCTGAATGATAGGTAAATGCCTCCTCATGGCCGAAAACGTGCGAAGTGTAGTGTCGCGCTGCATAAACAGACGGCGGAAACTGTTAAAAAACGCCCCGTGACTCGCGCAGTTGTCGTGCAACGTGGAGGCCAGATAACGACATCATTTTGTCCAATCACGGCGCTGCTTGGGATCTTGTGTAAGTAAGCTTGCATAATGATTGAGATGCGACAGGTGCCTCTTATCAATTCTCCGAATAAAATTACAAACTTCAGACATTTCCGGCTTAGGTAAGACAAAACGTCTTTTATGTTCGTTTTTTTTATGCTGAAATGGTAGACTTCTTCTTCCTTAAACCATGCCCAGGGCACTAACCTGATCCGGCAAATTCTGCCAAAAGTATGATCTTTCATTTGTTTTTAAAGCTTGCTTTAGTATCATTAAGGTATTAAGCGACAGATTATAATAGTGCCCGACTAAAAAGATTTTGTTCTCTTTTCAACAAATACAACAGTTTTCGTCGACCGAAGGGGGCACTTGAACTCCAGGGCTTTAACTGGCGCCTCCTCTTCAAAGAAGAATTCCGAAAACAAGCATTTCTCGATTCTTGCTAAAAAATAGTGATACGATCAGGTGGAATTCCTATAAAACTTCAAAATATGCTGAAACAATTAAGACCCTTTTTTTCACTTAAATTAATTTGTAACTTATATGATTTCATGTCATTTTAGTCTCCTCAAGAACCAAGACTGTGTGTGTAGCATAAGCAAAAGGCAAAAAGCAACACGTCACACTTAGTCTGTACATTTTTTTTTTATAGGAACACATGGCTTCCTCAATGGTAAAAGAAAATAAGGTAAGAGCAGCTAAAATGATTTTTAGCAAGTTATATTCTGTTTCATAATTTTTTTACGGTCCTCACCGCCCGCCATGGTCGTGTCACCCCCATGGTCGAACAGATAATCGTTGACGCAACATGTGGCTCTGGTTTGTTTTGTAACGATAGTCTTGTGGGATAAATCAGATCGTTTTTTTTTTCGGTATTCTCTGAATGAAATTTTCAGTTCTTTCTTTTGACTTGAGCTTTAATTTTTGCCTTAATATTGTGGTTTGAAAAAGGGTAAAAAACTTGTAAGGGTGTACCGAAGGTTTGGTGTTGCTTAGGCTGTTAAAACTCAGTTCAACCACTTTCAATTGACCGAACTCTCTGTAAGTGAAACTGTAAGTATCAGAAGTATTGTAAATAAGTGTCGTAAGTAAATAAGATGAACTAAGGCCTAAGGCCGAAACGTCTGGAATAGCTCTAATTTGCACAAGAAAGAAACAACTGAAGGATTCTGGTAGTTGTGGTAAAATGACGTTATTGTCGTCGTAATTTTCCTATTCTCATTGACAGTTCTAAGGCAGAGCCATTGATTTCTAACTAATTTGTGTGGGTTTAACCAAGAGCCATAATGGGACCTGTCCTATTATGGCTCTTGGTTTAAATTATTTCACGAGGAAATTCAAGGAACGCTGATTGCTTTTAAAGAACACTTTTTCTCTATAAAAACTAATAAAACTGCAATTACAGTGCAACAAATCTATCGTGAAGTACAGTGCACGCTCCCCAAAAAGGAGACAGGTGCCCACTTCCTCACTGCGTTGTTAGCTAAATAGTTAAGTTATTCTTTCCCCTGATTTTTCACGCTTGGCACAGTTTAATTGGAATGATACGAAACTTGAATGCTTCCTCCTGGCCGAAAGCCAGCGTGTCAGAGGAAACTTTCTAAAACGTGTCCTGCGACTCGGGCACTCGTCCGGGCGCGTGCAGGAGGTACTCGTTATGAAATCGTTCTATCCAAAAAGTTTGACATATACAATAATCTTCATTGATACCTTGAATGGTTCCTCGTGGCCAAAAACGTGTCGAGCTGCGCAAGCAGGCGGCGGTAACTTAATAGAAAATGTTCTGTGACTCGCGCACTTGCCCTGGCGCGTGCAGGATCGGTGGAAACATTATGAAATCTTTCTGTCCAATCCGGACGCGTGCGATAGGTGCGTGTCGAACAAATTCTCGGTATAAAATAAAAAACTTAAAGACAGTTCCGGCTTAGCAGAGCACAAAAATAGTCGCTGATACTCAGGTAAGACAAAATGTTACTTTTCCCCTTCCTTATACCCTGCACAGCTGAGAAGAATCTACGCTCCCAAATTTTGTCACAGGGCCAGAAACTATAGTCTTCGTCTTGTTACACTGAGCTGAAATTCCCTGCTAGCAGAAGTCTCTCACAATGAGAAAAGCGAGAGAGAACTCTGCTAGCTGGGCAAAGAAAAAGCGCTCGACCAAAATAGATTTTCGTCCGTTTCCGACAAATACAATAGTTTTCTTTGGGAACTTTTAGCGTCTTTTAAAGTAGATCTCACTCAAGTTTACATCAACCTTTTTTCAGATGTAATAGTATCTAATTTGAGCTTAAATAGCCTACCGGCTCAGCTGTAGACTTGAAAATGAATTTCCTTCCAAGATGAAACCTCATCCTTCAGATCCTTACCAATTTGCTTACTCTCTAATCAAAACAGTCTCAGGAAATTAAGCATCAAAAGCGATCTTTGGTTTAAAAACAAACGGTACTTAAGGACAGCTTGTTGTTTTTTGTATGTTTTCAAAAACATTTTGAAAACGAGACGAAAATAGATGGCCCGATTTAGAACAATTTGCGTGTTTTGACAAGAAGCGTATGTACCTATATGGAAATTAACTTCCGGGAAGTTCTTCCTCGACAAGAAAGTGGTCAGGTCGAAAAAGCAAGTAGCGTGAGAGTTACATCATAATGTGGCCGAATGACAGTTCAATGACTTGAAATAACTTGCGGTTTTCTAGTTAAAATACGCTTTCTTTTGCACCGAGATGCATTGTTCTGTATTTTGTTTTTTGAGCTTAAATTTAGTTTTCTGGGACAAATAATTTCGTTTTAACTTGGAAAATAATCAAGTTGTTGACTTCAGCGATTTCTTTCGAAAGAAGAATACTTAAAGAATGAGTACAACCATTTGTCATATTTTAAGGGGACTATCATAAATAAGTTCAAAAATCCAAAATCAATGATAATGATAAGATCAGAGGAAGTGCCTATAATAAAACCTTGAGAAGAGTGAGGACTATTTTTGTCTCTTAATTTGTAACTAAGAGAATATCATGTTATTTTAACAGGGAGCTAGACAGTATGCATGTCATTTCGGGATCGGGTAACACGTGGAAAAACCGCGGACAGCATCCTGTCCATACCAAAAGGCAAGAACACGTAACAATTGTACTGTATATTGTTTTACAGGAAAACATGGCTTCCTCGATGGGACAAGACGATGAAGTAAGTGCTCCTAAAATGATTTTTAAAAAAGGCTTTTTTTGGCAGCGATCATAACATAGCGTTTCCTTGCGGCCGACAGAGAATCGTTAATTCATGCAACAGCTCTCATTTGACCTAACTTGTTTTGT
Organism: Porites lutea; assembly: GCF_958299795.1. Classification (NCBI taxonomy): domain Eukaryota; kingdom Metazoa; phylum Cnidaria; class Anthozoa; order Scleractinia; family Poritidae; genus Porites; species Porites lutea. Next base: position 4,129,348 of record NC_133203.1, read on the forward strand.
AACAGTAATTTTATGAGTTGAATTGTATGGTTTTCGGTTTTGTCGAAATGGAATTTGCAGTTTGCTTTGTCTTGAGTTTTACTTTGTGCCCTTTTGGTATGGAAACGGCGCCTCAAAATATCGCGCTAAACGTCGAAATCTTCATCCCAAAATATTCGCTACATATAGCTGACCTACCCTAATCACCGGGCTCTTTGAAATTCTCTTTGTTCGCGTATTCTTTGCATCCGTAAACAAAACAGAGAATGTGGAAACGTAACGAAGTTTGATCTTTTCTGATCGGTTGTTTAAACGTTTCAATTGCAGAGAAAAATATTTATAGAAATGGAAGTTTGAGGCCTAGCTGACCTCGACTGCCTATCTAAAGCTACATGTTAACCTTCCTGTCTTAATAACTCGTAGTCGTAAAATGGGGAGGCAAAGACAATTTAAGGAAAACACTCGTTTTTATGTAGTTTTAATGCAGTTTTCCTGACGTTTTCAGAGTACTTAGTGAATTAGAATTTTTCCTCTATAGGCTTTGCTCTTTCTTATAAAGTCCATAACTGATAATCAAGGCATGTGTTCCTCTAATTCAGAAGCCATACATGCATTTACATGCCCTCAAATGTTTAGGGTTCATTTTTATAGTTGTTACATCTAACATCAAAATTTTCGGTAGGCTTTTTAGCTTGCCCTTTTCGAAGCCCATCTCGAGAACATTTTTTCAAAGAAGCGCTCAGCTAGATTTGTCTGTTTACCACCATGCCGCTCATAAACGAACTCAGGGCCTTAGTCATTGCATGACCGAAGCAATGCGCAAGTTTCGACAGACAGCCTTCGCCTTGTAAACATCTACAGAACAGACATAATGTAAGGCCGACTTATAGGTCACTGTAGTCGCTGCATTTTAGTTGGAATAAGTCGACTCCATGCACGAAGTGAATCTCATCTTACTGTGAGGAGAAATGTTATGTTTTCATGATTTGTTGAGGATTGTTTTGACTCGTGTTTGGGCTCAAACTTCAAATGAAATTGTTTAGAATGTGCAGAGGGCTTCCTTTAAGCCTTTCCTCTGAAAAACTTAAAGGCGATTTGTTTGGCTGTTTTATGAAAAATCGCTGAGGTTTTCACAACCTTGAATGTGAGGCCACGAGGTTCAACCTTGTACCTGTATGTCTAGTATCCTAACTAGAAACAATTCCCGGGTAGCTCACTTAAACTCACGTAAACTATAAATGCAAACAATTAAAGAACAAGTATCAGCGAAAATACATGACTGTGGACGCTGAAATTCAGTACTTTTCATAAGGTCTACTTCATACGATTTAAGCACAGCCGAGACTTTATTGTTTTCATTTCTTATTGATTAAAGCTTGTTTTGATGTGCTCGGCTTGACTAGAACCTTAAATGAAATTATTGGGAAACTGTCCAGAAAGCTTCCCTCATTCGCTCAACAAGATAACGGTCCTTTTTTTGGCTATCTCGGGTTAAATTCTCTGGGTTGAAATTTTGTTGTCAAGTTTAAGAAGAAGGTCGACTGACTAAACCTTCCAAGGGCTGTGTCATGACTGAGTCACCCAGCGCGGGAACATGACCAAGGTTTTAGCTCATATAAACACAACTGATATCCCGTCTGAGTACGAGAGTCTTTTGTCGGTGGTCATGGGGTTATTCAGAGTAGCGAATTTAGATTGATATAAATGTGGTGGATGACTGCAACCATTTTGTGCAAGCGATCATGTAAAGAGTTCTCAAGAACAGTGCAAAGGAAACTTCATTCGCAGCTTATAATTTTGTTTGATAACTTTGCTTGAAAACGTCGAATTTCTCAAATTGTACTTAAACAAAACCAGGCTGAAGAAAAGATATGTCCCTTGTAAAGTGATTGATGCCAAGCAAATTTAGAAGCTACTGATAAAGAGTCAGCGCCGTAAATAGTTATAGCAAGTCAAATTCAGTCTGTTCTGGTGCGGACTATTTATCTTTGTGATCAGATCACGGTGAGTGGTAAAGAAAAAGTTAATCAGGTTATTCTTCATCCTACAAGTCACCTGCCAGCAGCGAGCCTTTCGCGCTTTCGCTTACTATATCGATTTTGGCGTACTTGAGAAAGCATTGTTTCTCCTCTTCGATCAAGAAGAGGACAAAAGGAGGCTTTGGCTTGCAGGGGTGCGTACAAGCTGAAGCCGACCGATCAATGAAATCAGTGTCCTTTTGACCCAACCAGGCTGTCATATATTTTTAATGAAGAAACGTAGACTAAATAAAATATCGATATAGTCAATATAGTCGGCATTGTCTCTTGAGTCTGTTAAGTAGCCGATTCTACTGATTCCGCTATTTTCCCCTTCGTGCTCAGTTGATCAGAAGTAATAAAGAGATAAGCAGTAGATTCTTGTTCATCATACAAGCTACAGATCGAATTCTTTCTTTTAGATTAAGTCAGGCTGACATAATTATATTCGTATCATGGAGACTACTGAAGAGACTGAATCAGATTTAAAATCTTTGAAAGAGGTTAGAACTTCAAATTACTGCACCGAAAGAGGCACGCAATTTAGGGGAATGAAACTGAAACTTGTTACATAGTTAACAAAGATAACATTCAATTTATCAGCAACTCAGTGTGGAACGGACTCACTGAGAACGTGAAATCTATAACATCCTTTCAAGATTTTAAAATCCAATGCACCAAATTTCTTTTCAGCAAAAGTGTTGCTGTAATATATGTATTAAATGAGTAGTTTGATTCCTTTATTCATGAAATTTAGGCTTGTATATATGCCATTTATTTTTATTTACCAGATGAGTCTGTCGCACAAGAGTTCTCTCAGGGGCACCCAACGACTGTTTTCTGTAAAATATCTGTTCAAAAAAGCAAATATTGCTTAGAATTTTCTATTGCTTGAGAACGGCTAAGAAATTCTAGATGACCGTTCCATGCGTTTACAACTGAGTTTCGAAGCTTATCTAATAAACTCCCTACGATTTTCTGACGTTTAATTTTTCATATTTCACTCCCCAGGTAAGGCTATGTTTCACAGAAAAAGGAAACCTAACATTTTCGGATTCGAAAAGGTCATGGAGAGGGGAATCAGAAAAATTCTCAGTTTCATTAAACGTTAAATTGCATCTAAAATGTTGGGGAAAATCATACGGAAGCCCTTGTAAGGCTCAAGTTCCCCTAGCATGACTGAACAGATACAAATTTTATAGGGCGCCTTAGAATGCATTTCTACAGATCTAAAAGTGACTTTAGATACCCTAAAAAGTGCCTTTAACGTATTTAAGGGCAACCCTCGTTGGGTGTCCCTGGTCTGTCGAGTTTATTTTTCTTCAAGATACGCTTTGATTTTTCACAGCTACTCTGCAAACCTATGTTTAGATAAAGACCTGATTACAAATACAAGAAGGGAATCCTAGCACATTTCCAAAGACACACCAAGCCTCACTGACTGATGAGTTTTGTGATTTCTATTCAGTGAAAGATCCGGTAAATCTCCGAGACATTTAAGATTCGGCGTGATAAATAAGGCCATTGCTCCGTTGATTACGTGCAGTTTTTAACGGAGACGAACTAAACTAAGTTCTGCCAAGAATTAAACCGCTTCCGACTCTGCATTCCGGTTATAAACTCCTAGCTACACGTGCATTCTAGATATTCATCACAGAGTTTCATGGTAAACGTTTGTCAGTGCATGAAACTTAGATAAATGACTTGCTATTTCTTTCTGAAACCAGGTCCCGAGTTCAGTTCGAAACATTCGAAATTGTTAAACTAAATATACACGTCTAGGAACAAAGAGCCTTACATAAATATGGTCAAGTGGAGACTTGTTTTAACCCTATATGAATCTCTAAAACAGTCTCCAAGAAAGTATGTTGTTTTAAGAAGGAGGAAGGTTTCCATGCAAAAAAATCCCTTGGCCCTCTTATTCCTTTTTTGGAGGGGTCGGTTTTTTATGACTTGTATGGAGCCCTTCAGAGGAGTATTTGTTTTGCTAGTCTTTATATTACCGCGCTTTTTTATAACTTAAATTCAATTGTTTTAGTCGAGGTAACTCAGCAACACTGCCTTGAAACGAATAGCAATTTAAACACGCCAATTGGCCTAGATCAGTTACCACCGAAGAACTTCGTCTCGTTTTTCATTATGCGAAATGCAAGGAAGTGGTCGAGACTAAAGGGTTTATTGTTACACCGGAAACCGCGTTTGACGTTTAAAATTTCCTGAGATTGTTGTGATTAGAGTAAGCAAGTTACGGAAGGATGGTTACACTTACTCAAATCCTTCACTCCTAGACCAACTTATGGCCCGCCGGGGAGCAATAAGGTGTCCTTTTGGACTTTAACAAAGTTTGAAGACTGGCGATGAGCGGTATAGATTTGTGGTACCAACTTTTACTGTTTTACAAATACTTAATTCGATTCAATTTCAACCCGCTTTAAACATAGGGCTCCCACATCCGATTAGATTATATAACATTTGACTTACTTTATCGATTCCTTTGCAGGACGTCTTCCAATGAAAGAAGAGTTCTGAAAGCTAGCATTTCTCACGTTTTCGGACCATCAAAAATTTGTTCTAAAATATCACTGAATATCAATAACAATGATAAGATAAGGGCAAATTCTTGTAAAACATTAAAATATGCTCATTACAAACTATTATTGCTATTTTTGTCTTGTTTGAAAGAAAGATGATGTCAACATGCTATTTCTGACGTGTTTGTTTTGCCAATTGATTCCACCAAATACTAACCCTTTGTGTGCCATATCGGGTAACAGGCGAAAGGGTGTACTGGCAAAAGGTAAAAGGCAAACCCTAACCGCTTACACTTAAGAACTTTACAGTTTTTCAAGGAAAACATGGCTTCCTCGATTGTGCAAGACGATAAGGTAAAAGCTGCTAAAAGCATTTTTAAATAGTTACTTTTTGTTTCACAGGAATCCGTTACATATATAGGATTTTACTTCGCCGCCTGCCCGGGTCGAACGGAAAAGCGTTGATAAACTGGTATTAACTTGACCTGGGTTGTTCTGTAAGCTACATATTATAAACTGGATTGTTTGTTCTTAGGGTATTTTCTAAATGAAATTTACAGTTCCTTCTTTTGCCTTGATTTTTAGCTTTTGCTTTTGTGGAGTGAAAACACCTAGATTTTCTAAAGATCACGCTAAGCGTTCAAAACAACTCGAGACGAATGTTTACACAATAATGATCCAAATATCTTGCTCTTTGCTCGTATTCTTTACGCCCTTGGACAACGAATGTCTAAATTTAATTTAGTTTGCCTCTTTTCTGGTCTTTGTTTAAACATTTCAATAGCAGACGGAAAATAAGAGAAAGGCCAGAATTTAAGGAGCGTAGATGACCTTGAGACCTGCCTATCTAAACTCTAAACTTTATAATGTTGTCCTGTCTAGTTCATAAAGACATGTAGATGGTAAATTTCCCCGAAAGTGAAATTGCATATTGCTTGAGGAAACTCTCATTTCTTTGTAGTTTTCCGACCCTGTTTTAAATTTCCAAATTGACTGAAAGGTTTACCTCTTCAGAGGCTATGCGGCGGTTGCTTGTTCTACCTTTCAGTGGAAGTCCGTCTTTATAACCTGTTATAACCATGAATGATGGTCCTCTCATTTGTCTTTAAATATTTTAAGAGTACATTTTTAAAATCTGTTTAATCAAAGATCAAATCCTTTGGTCGAGCTTTTCAATTTGTTTATCTCAAAGTTCATTTTGACATCATTTTATTGGAAACTCTGTTATCCTAGATCAGTTTGTTTCTTCCTGTTTGGCTATAATCGCTTAGCTTCCTAGTATCCGTCCGGTGCACGAACTATAGTGGCGTTTCGTTGCAAGACCGATGACCGTCTGCAATGCAATTCAGAACAATGCAGAACAACGCAGAACAAAGCATACATCATGCAGACATTACATTTGACTGTACTTCCTGAAATAATTTGGTCTAAAGTGACTTCATGCGAGTTAATCACAACAGTGGCGATCAGTCAGTGTTTTCATCTTTTGTTGAAGGGTTGACTAAAACTTCAGGTGAATTGTTGGGCAGACTGTACAAAAAGATTCCTTCCATCCCTTTACAAAGTTTAAAACGCTTGGTGATAGAAAATTAGGGTAAAAATCTCTGAGCTTTCCACAAGTTTAAGAACTAGGAGACGGCACGAAGAGTTCACGACATATTAGCATTGTACTGTGTCAAGTGTCCAAATCAGTAATGTCTAAGAAAAAAAAACTGCTAAATGCAGAACAAACATTGTACATCTGGTCGTCGACATTATTTGGTGTAACGCAGACTTTATGCGAGTTAATCATAACAAATGAATATCTCAATGTTTTCGTTTTTTCTGAACAAGAGTTATTTTGACGTGTTTGATTAATACAATCAGTCAAATGAAACTGGAACTGTGAAGAAAGCTTTCCTTCTTTCCTTAATTATAACAAAATTGACAATGTCAGGTACTTGTTTGTTTGTTATTTGGTTATCTCTGGGTTTATTGTTTTTTCACAACTTTAAGAAGAAGGCCACTATAGCATCAACCTTACAATGTGCCAAAATCTCCCAACAAGAAATGCCCTAGGCATGCTCCCACATCTTGTGAATGCTAAAGTTTTGTGGCAGTGGTCAAATTCTACGAATTTCATACTGCAGAATAGAGGATTGAGATTAAGGCTGATAGACTGAACACATCCACGTTAGGCCTATTTTTCTGGTGCTAAGCAGTTCTCCCTTGGTAGGGCTTTGCAGATTGAGATTTATGAAGCCCATGTCAAGGGTTCTGTGCAAAGGGAATACATTTCCGATGAATTTTAAGTCTGGAAAATTTCGTAATTTATTTATTTGTAAACAATGATGCATACACTTTCTAAAATTGTACTTTAAATAAAACAAGGTTGAAGGTTCTTAATGCATTAATGCTGTGCAGATTCTGTAGAAGCTAGATGAGAGTAGGCAGTGTGCAAAACACTTGGGTTTCCTGAGTCTGTTTCACACAGTAGCCGATTGTTTGTCCTTGTTATCATCAGTTAGTGGGTAGTAATCAATAAAAGACAGGCCTGAGACCTGATACTAATGAGGGAATCTAATGATTTGCACTAGCACTGAAGTCAAGTCAAAGTCTAGATCTGTTTCGCAGGAGCCGATTCTCTATCCTTTCGTGATGATTAGTTGGTGAGTAGCAATTCATTCTTCACCATATTAGCCGTTCGATCAATGTCGGAAATTGTCCTCCTAACCAAGCCAGGCTGAGACATGTTCCTAAAGAAAGAATTCGCACATTAGATTCAAAGGTAGCAGACAAAAATAAGCAGTACCGTATGTATCAAGTATGTAATAATAGCAAGCCAAGTTTAGTCTAGTCTGTTTGGCAGAAGCTGTTTCTCGGTTTTCCTAGCTATGATCAGTTGGTGAATGGTAACAACTTTATTGACTTTGTCTTCGACATGAAGATTTCATTACCAAACCAATAACAAATGAAAAAAGTAAAATAAAAGTTAAGTAACAAAGAAAAGAACAATTGAACATTATCATAAAAGAAAAAATTACTTGGCTATGTACGGCTTCTACGCTACTCGTATGGTAAGAAAGTTTAATTAGAGTTCGGATGCATAACAATTTAGAATATTTCCAATATAAGAGGCACTGAGATTTAAGATGTTTTGATCGCAAATAGACATGATATTTAAAAATAGTGCCTTGCAAGACATATTCGTAAAATTACTGTTTATCGAGTATAGGCTTTCCAAGAAGATACACCTTATACGAGAAAGTGATGAGTGGGTACATTTCAACAAATAGTGGAATTCATCACCAATTTCGGATCTATTACAAAGGGGGCAAAGCCTCTCAACTCTGGGTATCTTCTTGTAGCGCCCAGATTCAAGTGGCAAGTGGCAAGAAATTCGCATTTTGGTTACTGCCACTCAACTTCATTCATCATACAAGCCAATCGATAAATGAAATTGTCTTGCTAACCAAACCAGGCTGATTATGTCCCTAATGAAGGAACAACAAATAATTCTCTCATTAGTAGCCAGCAGACACAAATGAGCAATACCCGATTCAGTTTTTTTTATAGCAACTCGGGCATGGCATAGTACAGTAGTAATAAACATATATACAAACTGAAGTTCGATCAACCAAAACAGGCTGGCGAGTGCTCCTAACTGTAATTACTTCAGTTCAGTATAATACACTCTCGTGACCCGGCTGATGTATAAAAATATAAGTTTAAGTTACTACTACGACATACCCGAAGCGATCAGCGACTAAGTATCGTTTGCAGGAACACAGCAAGCCTGTTTAGCTCAGTAGTCAGATGGGCTTTTAATATGCAACCCAAATCAGTGAAAAACGAAGTCGTTGAAAGGTTCGCTAAATGTCTGGGGAGTCATCAAGAATGGAAGTGATACTGTACAAGGCTTTTGCTTCGTTGATTACACTGAGAGGACGTATTTTCGATGAATCGACAACAGATGTTCTGCGAAGAGGCCGCTCGCTCAGAATGTTCATTTAGGCTGTCCTCAACCACCAATCTCAGTCACAATGAACTCAGAACTCAGAAATAAAGACTTGTTTAGCCTGTTTTCCGAAAACCCCAAGAACCAGAGTTGACTGAGTTGGTCGGAGAATAGGCCCGAAATTATGTGAACTGTAAACAAATGTTCTCGTTTAGTAACAATGGAGCTTATAAATTGTTTTGAGCCTAGACTCTGAATTTTACATACTTATATAACCCTAAAACAATTAATTAAAATTTAAATCAATCGTTGTTTAAAACTTTAACCCTCAGGTCGAAGCAAAATAAATGCCTAAGGTTTACGGTGTTTTTAGAAGGTGATTTTTATATCTGACATATTTTATGGTTTAGCAGTTGTTTCATATTCATCCAGTTCTTGAGTAAAGGCAAATTATCAACGCTACCGGCAATAACGAATAGCAATTTAATGGTCGATACATGGAACAAAGACTGAGCAATAAAAATGCTCGCGTTAACTTTAACCAGGAGTTCCTACAAACAATCTATAGAATAACAATTTATAGAATATTTTCGATTTCCTGCCTAACAAATGGTCTATCGACAACTCTATCATATTGGCCACTCTATAAACAAACACGTATATAAGGCAACAAACTTAACTTATTATACACCTCGAGATGAAACGACCAGTACCTACAAAATCGTGCATTTGACTCAGAACACAAAAGGCTACGATTCCTTATCCCGGGCGAGGGCGGCACTCCCTTAAATGCAAAACTGGCGTGTGCCATTGAGCAGGGGATGTTTTTCAAGGTGTCGAGTCTTTACAATTTCCCCGGGGGGTACCTCCTTCTGTAAGCCATATAGGTATGTGCCGCCCCTATGGGTAGGGTTTTTGCGCCGGTTTGGTCTGAAAACGGGTATAGATTTTGCCCATTTTGGTCTGGAGTCGGGTATGGTTTACGAAGGAACTACGGTTGTGTGTCAATGTGTTCGTCGTTTCAATTCCAAATGAATAAGAAGGAAAGTGTAATATATGAATTCGAAATGGATATTAAGAAATCTTTTTGTTGCGGTTTTATTCTCAGCAATGATGACAAAATTTCTGTTTTATGTTGTTGTGTTTTTGTGACCGGCCACCTCCAGGTCTGAAAACGGGTAAGGATTTTAGAGGCTAGGTCTGAAAACAGGTTTGAAAAATGACATTTTTTGATCTGAAATAGAGTCAAGATTTGGAGAACTGGGCGGCACACACCCCACCAAGAATTCCCAGAAGTACCCCCCAGGGACAATTTCACAATGTAGTGTCTGAACTAAGTGTCTTTTTTGGATAGGAATCCTTTAAAAGAATGAGAAGCAGTGTCGGATTCAGACCTTCAGATAACGGGGGGGAGGGGAGGGCGGGGGGGTCCATACCCTGAGATAAGGGGGGCGGTCTCAAAAACATTTTTTTCGGCCCTTCGGGTCTCAGTTTGGTCTAAAAATAAGGGTGTGGCGGGGTCCCTCCCCTGGATCCACCACTGAGAAGGTTGGCGATCAATGGTGTGGTTCCAAAATAGAAAGCGAAACGAATCAGGGTCAGAGAATAAGGGAAATAAGGTCTTTTCTCTAAAACAGGGAAGTGAAATAAATATTTTTGTTTATTTTGTTCAATTCTTTGAATGCAACTGTTGAAAGAATCAGATACAGATACAGCAGAGGCCAGTTGACGGCGGATGCTGACAAGTACAAATAACATGGGTATTGAATGACATGCAAAATAAATGATGTATTAACTACCGGGATAAAGCGATCGAACAAATGATACCTTGACCCTCGCTGTGATTTGATCAACTTTGAAAAGCAACTTGAAAAAATTGTTAAGCCTTAAATTTGCTTATCCAGGTAGTAGGATAGACTTCTTACTTAGTCGGTCAAGTAGTGTCTGAATTGCTAAATTGAATTGGTGTTGTTAATAGTATAAGCAAAGTATTCCATGGCGCTTGAAAAAAAAGTCATAAGTTGAATGACCTTGGTTTCCGTCGAACAAAAGAGAGAAATTTTAGAAATATTCGGTGATTAAGAAACATTTCTTCTAAGACAATACTTCATTTTCACTGCAGTGTTGCAGTCAGTTCTCTTTTATATGATGACCATCTTAATAATCTTAATGACGACTAAAACGGACATCTAGTTTGTGCTGCTTACCTTTCGTAAGACCCTCCTATCTCGGTAGGGTACTACGCCATACCGCGGAGTTGGTACGTGTGCTTCAGTGCATAATTTGGTTGTTTCAAAAATTTTGGGGCACACAGGTCAATTTTTCTGATCCCATCTCCATACGCATGCCGTGGGAGAATTGTTTTGCGGTTCCCAACCAACAGCTACTACTTGTTTACGGTGGATCTGGGGCATAAAGGAGTGCTTTGCACTCGCCACGGCACTAAAGGATCTTTGATACGCGGGTACTCATGCACTAACAAAACAATTTACCAAAAAACTTCAGGAAAGGCTTATTCTTCAGTCGATTAAGTTGTGTCTGAATTGTATCTCTGGTAGTTAGTATAGTCTTTGTTATGTTGAAGGAGACATTTGTTTTTGTTAATAGTTTAAGTGGTTTATTGAAAACGAAAATCATACCGGAATAAAATGACCTTGGTCTCGGTCAAACGAGATAAATTTTGCGAAACATTCGATGATCAAGAGAAATCATTTCAAAGCGGCTGTGTGTTTAGATTCTCTTCAGTAAACTTTCTGTTATTCAATGGGCTATGTTAAGGTGAGTTCCACAGTTTTCTCTCAAAGCTCAGACGAGGCAATGACTTATTATTTTCGGTCATCCGTCCTCATATTTGGAACTCCAAAAGAAATTATCCAATGATTCTATCAAATAAAGGGAAACAAAGTGTGATTGGTTTTTGGTCATTTTTAGACAACCCAGGAGTTAACTTGAGGAAGTTGGCCCAGTTTTGTTCAAGTTGCTATCCGTTTCCAAGTCCGGCCGGCCATTTTATTTCCCTTAAAAGGTCAAGGTTGAAAGAGCCTTCGTGGTCGACGCCTATCTTACATCGTAAAGAAAGGTCAGAGAGTAGACGACGATTTAGATGTTGCAAATCTCATCATCTTCGCATTTTTTCAGTTCCAATTAGATGAACAAATAATTAAGGCACTTAACGTCACGCCTAATGGTATTAAATAAATGTCTGAAAATCATTTATATTTTACATCAAACACATTCTTAACACGCATTCAAAAGTGGGTGGGGGTTGGGGTGGGTGGGGGGGGGGGGGTCGGGGGAGGGGGTTCCCTTATATGGCCTATACAGGGATGTGCCACTGGACAGGGTATGGTTTTTGACCTTCCTGTCCTGAACATGGTATGTAATTTCGTGTTTAGTCTGTTCTAAATTCCTAGATGAATTTTCTATACAAAAGCAATGAATAATTAAAACGTGAATTTGCTCTATTGCAATTGCCAGTAAATGGTTTTAAAACATGACGGCGTGCATTTTGTCTTACAGGTTATGAATTTAGGATTTTTTTGTTCTATAGGGTAGTCCTCAGCGGCTCACCTATACCCAAACCTGCTTTATCTTGCTTGGCTTAACAGGTTCTGTATTTTTGGGTATTAAAGTAGCAAATTTATCCTCTCTTGATCCACTATGTTCTTATCCGCCGCTGTTTACTGTACTCTGCCTGCAAAAATTACAAGCAGATTTTTATAGTGGGTTAGTGCTAAATGTGTTTGGAGTGATATGTGAAAGGGTGCGTTCACATTACGGCCCAGCGAGTACCAGACTAGAGCAAGGTGGCCGAACACCAAGTCTGAATGCTACTCAAGTTTTTCCGTTAACTTACCACATTAGTTACGGCACAACGAGTTGTGTTAGTTGATCAGCTGTGTGAATCGTTCCCCTTATAACGTATTCTACAAGTCCACTCTCTGTATTTATTCATGATGGATTTTATCTGGATTTTTTTCATGTCTACCACATAAGAATTGCAGTGATAAATAACAACAAAAATTTTTTTCCTCCTGTAAAACATTCTGATTGTATTTTTCAGTTGCATTAGGCTATGGACACTGCGCGGAAAACGAGATAAGTGCTGAAGAATCATTAGCCAAATCGTGCGAGTGTTCTTTAAAATTCTCAAACCCGACAATGCGTGAAAACAGGAGCCTATGACTATCATGGACTCTTTTTGAAAAACAATCTGATCCGTGAATTGCACGCACTCTCATTATTGGGTCGGAAAGCGGTTTAACGTCGTAGCGCGTGCGCAATAAAGGCAACATCTTGAAATCGTTCTGTTCAATCACGACTCGAGCATTAACTAGAATGATTAATGAATCTCCCACACTCACGTGTGTATTTGAATTTTCCGTAAAAACTACAATCTTAAGATGTTCCGGCTTACGGCGTGTAAGAACAATGGTTGGCCACAATTGTCTGGTACTCGGGAAAAAAAACGTGATTTGACGGGTGAAAAAAATATCATTTATATTTTTTACCTTTGAGAGCTAAGTGTCTTGACCCTAACGGAAGATTTGGCAGGTATTTTTCACGTAAATATCATGTTTAATTAACATGTACAGGACACATGTAATAAATAGGTTTAACCAAGGCCAAAAGCGAACCGCTCGAGGAATCTTTTAAGAAACATCTTTCTCAAGTAATTCAACTTCTGCCGTAAGCAGAAAGCAAACTGAATTCTACCTTAAAAGGATAGACCTGAGCCCGCCATCAGCTGAAAACCAAAATTGAATTTGTTTGTTTTTTGTGCTGTACACTGACTTTCACTCTAAGGCAAGACGAGCCACAAAATCGATTTTTCTTTTTGGAGCAATAATTTCCAATATTTGAAAATCTTGAAAATCAAGCTGATCCCCAATCGAGAATAGAAAAATGTTCGAGCTTTTCCTTCCAAACGTCCGCGCACAGGTAATTTATGAGGACTTGTGAAGGGCTATTCTGTCACAGGACAAGTTAAACCCAGTAGAAGTTTTTAGTATCAGCTTTGACCTTTCTTGGCAAAGTGTACCGAACCGTTGTTCTTAGCTCTAATCAAAACAATCGCAGGAAATTATACGTCAAGTGCGGTTTTCCGTGTAAAAATAAAAAACACGCAATTTTCGCACGTTTTCAAAAAGACCCCCAAAACAAAACAAAACAAAACGAAAATTGATGGTCAGGTAATTTCGAGGATTCTAGCCTACCGATTGCATAATACAGCACCCACGGGCGGGGGAGGGGGCGGGGGGGGGGGTTACTCAATTGCAAGGGATGTTTAGGTAATGATGTGCTGCCGAAGCTTTCATAACCTGCCCTGTTGAAGACAAAAATTGCTCATTTCCCTTCCCTGGTTAAAACAAAAGACCTTATTCTATTACCCTGAGTCGTTTCGTTCTGCATACAGAATTAGGTAATTTTGAACGTATTAGAACTAAATTCTTGGAAGAAACTTTTGGTGACACAAACGGTCCCGGGGGGGGGGTTACTTCTGGGAATTCTTGGTGGGGGTGTGCCGCCCGGTTCTCCAAATCCTGACTCTATTTCAGACCAAAAAAATGTCATTTTCCACACCTGTTTTCAGACCAGACCTCTAAAATCCATACGCGTTTTCAGACCCGTCCTTTAAGTAGACTTATATGTCATCGTTACTTAGATTAAAGCGCAAACAAAAAAATTCTTCAAATCCATGTCGAATTCACATGTTTCTCTTTCTTTCTTACTCATTTGGAATGGAAACAATAAATACGTTCATACACTCCCGTAGTTCCCTCGAAAACCATACACGATTCCAGACCAAAATGGGCAAGGTGTATACCCGTTTTAAGACCAGAAGGGCGCTTAAACCCTACCCGATGGGGCGGCACATACCTATATGGCTTATATAAAGGAGTACCCCCCGGGCACATGTCCGTCTATGCAAGAGAAAATTTATTCTCTCTTGGTTTAGGCCAATTAAGGGACTGCCATTACAGTGCGCTTATGTCAAGTCGCTCAATTCGTCAAATGTTGGCAAATTTTTCTGCAGTTGAATTCTAAAAGACTTTATAAAAGTTCAGGAAAAGAAAAAAAAAGCCGTTGTCTTGTGCCCACGTTCTCGACAAAACGTGAAATTAGGCACTTTCACGTTCTAGTCGTGCAGCGACGGCAAAGAAATGTACAAAAAAGCGTGATGCACGTGCAAAGTTATTGTTTTGCCAATCGATCTAAACCCATTGCTTTTTTCCCGTTCTCACTTCCGTCGCCGTCGTCGTTACTTAAGCTTCCTAATGAGTCCGTGCAATACACATTATGTCGGTCCATTGTCTGGAGCTGCCATTGTATAAATCAAAGAACAGAAGGCACAGACCAATTCGACTAATGTTGTGTGGAGGAGGAAAATACAAAAAATATTCATGCAAGGGGGGATAAACTAAAAATTATGAAAAATGTTGACGAAAAAAGAATGCTGCTCGAAAATTCCCCCAACTCCCCTCCCATAACTTTTATAATGGCCCGCTTCTAAACTTGACATTGGCTGGTAACTGATGCTGACATTGACCTTGCGGTTTCCGAATTGAATTAGATGTATTCTTTCTCATGCACGTAGATGCATTGTTCTATCATAAGGTCGTTTTTAAGCGGCCCAAAGCTGAACTCGTTGCGCCACAGACGTTCTAAACCTTCTGTATACTATACAAATGGTTTAGACGTGCGCCTGGGCCGGCTGCAACGCAGGATACATTCCGCTTGTATCTTGTTTTAGAAGAGTCATCTTATAGTCAGAAGGAGATTTAGAATGGATGTTAAAAATTTTGAGACAGTCTTGGATTGTGGACTCCATACCGTGGATTCCGGATTTCAGATAATGGATTCCGGACCCTCTGCCAGTGGACCTTGGAGTCCGGATTGCAATCGTTAGTGGGATTCTGGATTCCTTGAGCTGTCTTCCGGATTCCAAAGCCCAGGGTTCCTTATTCCACAAGCGAAAGTTTCCCGGGGTCCGGAATGCGGATTCCCTTGCACGTGGCGATACAAAAACGTGCCAGTTGCAGGGGACACTTGAACTCTTTCTGTTGAAAGAAGAACTCTTGACCGTCACAAATGCTTTTCAAAAATTAAATGTCCATAACAATGCATGATAAAATCAGAGGAAATTCCAATAAACCACAGAATCTGCTCAATCAGTTATAATAAACTATTTTTGTGGCTCAAAATGATGTCATGTTATTTTTGGCGCATCTAGCCGTTTCTGCCAGGCGCGCTTGCGTGGTATATCGAGTAACACATGCATGTAGAGGCAAAGTGCAACACGTACTTTTCAGTTTTTTAAACATGGACACAAGCATGGCTTCAACGATAATGCAAGACGATGAGGTAAGAACTCCTAAAATGATTTGTAGAAAGTGATTGTGCTTTTCTAGGGACCATTTACACAGGGTTTTCTTTGCACGCTGCCGAGCATTGTCAAAACAAGCCGGAATAATTGTATAATGTACAGCTAACTAGTTCTGTAACGGAAATTTTTAGCCTAAAAATTAACGAGTAAAGAATGCTTATGTAATACTGTCACTTTTTTTTTTTTATTTTAGTCCTAACCTAAAGTTTTGTCGTTTATTCATACTGTTTAAACTGTAAACAGAGAACCTGGAATTTCAACGTAGTTTGATCTTTTCTGATTTTTTAACATTTAGATAGTGGAGAAAAATTATAGAAACGGAATTTTGCGGAGGAGTCTCCCAGCTCAAATGTACTGGATAATGTAACCGGAACACAAATTTCCTCGAAGATCCAACATTTTGCTTAAGAAAACCCTCAGTTCTATTACACTTTCACTCTATCCGGGTTTAAAAAAACGTAAATCGTTTATAGAGGCTCTGGCTAGGTTATTTGTCCTAGAACCTACCCGGTGTCGGCCACCAAGGACCCCTCTTAAGTCCATATGCCTTTATAGAATACTTAAGCTCCTTTCTCATATCTGTCTTATGTAACATTAAGAGCACTTTGAGATCACTGATATTAGTAGAGAACTGATGTCTGGCCATGATTTCGCTTAGTCATTCTGTTTACCTACGTAACGTAATCGGCGCTTTGCCACCTAGTATCACGGTGGTGTCACTATCGTGCTCAGAGCACGAGCGGTTCGTTGCACAAAGACCGAAGCACTGCGCTACGGCTTGGTTACAGACAGCCCTTGCTTACTTGTACAGAATGAGCATCATACAAGGCCTATGTCTGCCCGGTATATTATGTAAGGCCGACTTCATATTGATATATGCGAGTCAGTAAACTACATGCAGACTTCACATGCAGTGTTTTCAAAACAAGTTGTTCGGGGCAGGGTTCCTGAAAGACTGAGGTGCCTATCCAGGATTTCAATATTGTCTCACTTTTTTCATTTGATTTTCTATGGATTGCTTAGAGTAACATGTTGTGTTATCATTACTGTATCTAAGAGAGGAGGCTCAACAGTATTTTGTAAGCTTGAGTTACACATGCTCTTAGACAAGAAAACCGTGCTTAAAATTTGGCTCTAAATTTTGGGTTAACTTAACCATCTTTTGAGGAACCGGGCCGAGATGAAAGACTTTGTTTTCATGTGTCACTATAATGTGTTTCGATGTAGAACTTCCAGTGAAATGACTTGAATTGTTCAGTAGGATCCGTTGTTTCAGGTGAAAAATCTCTGGGTTTTTTGCAACTCTACTAGGATAAAAGCCTCGAGGTTCCTTTGTACTACTCATATAAACTAAATGTTCACATGTCTCGAAACAAGAATCAATTACTACCCATGACCGACCGTGGTCTCTGAAATTATTTGGTCCAAAGGTCGACATTATACGAGTTAAACACAACAGTGTCAACACTGAAGACTTCAGTGTTTTCATTGCTTGTTGGAGTCTTGTTTGATGTGATCGACTAGAACCTCAAATGAAATTGTTGGCACTGTAAAGAATTAGCTTCCCTCCTCTAAACAAAGTTTAAACACTTCCTTTTTTGCTATTTTGTCAGAAATCGTTTGGTTTCTTACAAACCAGAGTTACTGAGGTTTGCTGAGAACTGAGGAGTTCACCCAGTTTGTGCATGCATTCTCTAGTGTCGTAACGAGTAATGAGCACCAAGGTTGGCTCATCAGATCACATAAAATGCTTCCCTGTACAGACTAACTGAGCATCAACAACTATACCAGCTATACATGACTGTTGGGGACGAAATTATTTGATAGAAGGCCGATTTCTTGAGAACTGTTATTCCCAACAATGAAGGGTTTGACAGTGTTTTCATTACACTCTTTTTTTATATAAGAATGTTGTTTTCCCGGCCGAGGCTGAATATTCTTATTTTTCTGCCGATTTTAGGCTGAAAATATTCTTGTATTATTCTCGAATTATAGCTTATGACATTTCCGTTTTAGAATATGTTGGGGTATCAAGTATAGTTAGTGCAGGTTTTTGCGCCTTGTTGGTAAGTTTTGCCGTTCAGAGGATGGAATAAGTTGAAAACATAATTGTGTGGTATTTACATTTTCTGAACACACAAAATTACATCCTTTTCAAAACCTCAGCCTGGGGTTTATTCTTAAAATATTCTTAAAATTTCGCAAATTTCAGCCTCGATATTCTTATAAAATATATTCTTATAGAAAAAAAAGAGTGTACTTGTTAAAAACTCATTAAATACTCCTTCCACCAAATGTCAGTTTGTTTAGCTATTTGGTTAAAAATCCGAGCCAGTTGTAGAATGAAACTACGACGTTCAACTTCCGTGCAGCGTCAAGCTTGTGTCCCATCAAAAAATGACCAAGGTTTTTAGCTCATAAACGGGACTAGCCAGTGTATCCTGGACGTGTGAATGCTAGAGTCTTGTGGTTGCAATCAGTTTCTTTTTACATAACACTGCAGAATGAAGGATTGAGATTTATAGTTTATTACAGATAGATAGAATGAATCCAGGATAATTTGGCTACATGGTTCGGCAATAGTCACTGCCCATATCAAGCGTTCAGTTTAAAGGAATATACATATCCGACCACTTTTCTTGAAAACTTGGTACTTATAAATGCGTTGATTTCTAAAATTGTGCTTTTAACCAAACCAGACTGTACAGGAGCTCCTTTTGAAATAAATTCTGAGCAGATTGAGCATAATAGGCAGTGCCATGAATAGTGATAGGAAGTCACAAGTTCTATTCGTTTCAGTGGTAGCTAATGGATTTAAGCGATGAATAGTTTCTCCTTCATCGTACAAGGCGATCGATCACTTTTTAAAATTGCCCTTTTAACTATACCAAGCTGAAGATATGTTCCTAGGGAAGTAATAATCATGGGGCAAATTCATGAACTCGTCAATTTTTTTGTGATCAGTTAATGAATAATAATTAAAAGAAAAATTCTTAATCATACAAGCTGATCGGTCATGACTCATTGTAAAAATCTTTACATGCAGTTGATGTTAGAAGGCCAGAGCAAACGCTGACCTAAAGGCAAAATCATTTGGTACCTGAGGTACGTTTGTAAAAGGCCGACACATATGGAGGTTGATCATAACTGGCTCATGATCAGTAAAGAGAATATTCGATGAATAATTCCGTCATTTACCGAAGTGGTAAGGTTTGCCGGGCTGGCTCGCTTAAATCTCCTTCTCCATTAGCCCCTTAGGCTACTGTCTTGTATCACAGCGCCCTACCGATGCCGGTATTCCAGCTAAACCGGGTTGGCAGGGTTGTCATGTTATCAAAATGTTGATTTTGATGTGTTTAATCATTTTGCTGCGACCTTGGCATAGCTAAGCGAGTCGGCCGGCTAAACTGGCCACCCAGACTCCTGTGATCAGCCCCTTCGGCTATTGCTTCTTTGTTCGGCTTCACTCAGATGTATTTTTGATAACAGAGAACAGATTACCTGTGATCGAAGAAGCCGCTCTTACGATCGATCGGTTTTTAGTCTGCATTCTGATTATAAACTTCTCACCTACAAGTGCCAGCATTCTAGATATTCAGCATAGAGTTTCATGGTAAATGTTTGTCAGTGCGGTAACGTTAAAAATAAACCGTTCTTCTCTATCAGCCAGTTTTCGAGAAACCCCAGGGCTCAAGTTGCTCAAAACTGAGTGTCGCGTTAGCAAAATGTTAAACCAAGTATCTCAGGCTAGGGACAAAGGAGTTTAATTAAAATCACTGTTGAGCCCTCACTCAGAGACTCGGTTTTTTATACCCTGCATACACTCTAAATCAGACAAGAAAGTAAATCCAATCTTAGGTTAAAATTGTAACCCTTCAGTTAGAGCTTACCTGCTTATACAGTACTAGTTAATGTTGTGTTGGGAAGATTCATTTGTCTGCCGGTAAGTAACGATCTTTTCACAGGCATCATTGTTCCTTCAGTTCTTTTACGGAAGGTAATTAAGCAACGTTGTCCAGTAGCAGCTAGCTATTTAATGGTGAATACAGATCCGTCGATTTAATTTTAACACGAAGTCCCTAAAAATAGCAAGCAATCTAATAGCCTGCGAATACTGCGACATTTCTCCCGACGCTGTTTACACAAGCTAGCAATCTAATATTAGAATCTAATATAATAATATTATATTATACGCAACAAATTAAAAAAAATAACCGCAACACTGTAATGACCCGATATTAAAACAGATACAAAAAGCAAATTACCTCAAAAAAGTGATGACACTGACCATCAATTGAAAGGAATAACTGTACTTACACTGCTTACAAAATCATACACTTTACTTTAGAACAAGGACATGATTACTTCACAAAAATCGATGCACATTGATCTGTGTGATAATTAGTTCCATTCACTAGGTAAGTGTTGAAAGTGATTAATGAAAGAGTCGTGTTAGAACTCAGTTACAAAACCGGCTTAAGCATCTGGCGCGGCGGAGGCAGCTAAGTGAAAGTTTTATGCCAGACAAATCATTAACATAAGTTTTGAATGTAGTATGGCAAAAAATGACATGTGAACTTCGGATGAGTAACCAATGGTACTGTGGACCTTCATAGTTACTTGGTCAACGTTGAAAAGAACTTGAAAAAGGATGGCGGTAAAGCCCGGTTAATGAATTTGCTTATGCGGGTCTTAGGCGGACGATATAGGTCGTTTAAAGGCTCCTCTCTAAGTAAGTCAAGTACTATCTGAAATCCACTCATGGTACTTTATAGTACAGTCTTTGTAAAAAATAATTGGTTTTGTTGATGATATAATTAGTCCATGCAAGACTGCTTGTAGTCTGGCCTTAGTTTTTCAGTATCCGTCTAGTTTTGATCCCAGTCATGCAGGGCGTTTGTAAACAATGCAACGTTACTAGAGACCTTTAGATTCGAGGAGGAAAACGACTACGAGTACGAGATTTGATTTAAAGTTTTTTCGCGTAATGTCAAAAAATATACACCCCGGAATAATCCCAATAATATTCTTCATTGTACTTGCTTTCTTCACCAGAAAGGTTATCACTGTTATCCGTTATTGAAGGAAGTTGACCCCTCCCCTGATTGCAAAATGCTAAAACTTCTAACATCTGAAAACTTGTTCCTGCCACTGAGACACCTCGCTAAGACTCGTAGTAGAATAACTTGCAAGAAATAACCGAAATGATAGACATAACAAGCCATTTCAAACTGATCCGAACACTCTTATTCAAAAGACACTAAAACTCGTACCGAAATCAAACAATTCTTTCGAATTATTATATTCAAAGCAATAAAATGAAATAAGTTTCTTCAATAAAATGTGTGGTTGTTTTCACATTTGACGTGATAGTATTACCGTAACTTCGAAAGGCCCATTTACGGCACACGTTTTTCCCCTCCTAAAAGGAGGGGAACATTGGAGGGTGCCCAATACCGCAATACCGTAAGAAAAATTGGCAAATACCAAAATCCCGAGTCGAAAATCGACGAAATACCGAGACTGCATTTATGATCGGTCACCCTCACTTAGAGTTGCATCCATCTAGCGTAATGACCTCGCCAACATTTTGAGCAACCTCCGCCATTGTGAGAAAACGTGAGAAGACCTCGACTGACCGGTAAAAAGATCGGAAAGCCGGGTCATTGGATGCAACACCAATCACACATTGTAGACTAACTACTAGTTTACCATGCATACTGAGTTTTGTGTTGCATATTGTATTGACCCGTATTAGATGGGAAAGCGCAAATGAACGGGCCACAATACCGTGAACGATCTTCTTTTACCGATTACCGTCAGCCAAAAGGATGAAAAACCGCATACCGCGAGGTTAGATGATACTACAGTACTGCACATTAAAATTTAAAATTACCGAATTACCACTTGAAAAAAACCTTAATTCCGCGACCCCAATGTCCCCCTCTGAAAGCAGCGCATGGTTTGGAGATTAGGCTGCTGAATCCGTAACCTACGTGTAGCCTTCCGTTTCAGTCATTTGTCAGGGGGAGGGTGTGGCTACACGTAGGCTACTAAATCCGAATGTAACAAGGGTTGTTACTTTCGGAACTTTACGGTATTATTTTTCTTATTAAGTCCCCGAAGTTGAACTAGCCATTCTGTGTACATCCTAGAGTCAGAAAAAGATTTAGAATGGATGTTACCAGAAGAGGGGGAACTAGCAAGGGAAACGTAAGGGAAAATGAAAAATGGACACAAAACAGAAATGGGTAATTCTGGCCCCTCTGAGCTAGCAGAAGTTTCTTTTCGGTGTCACTGAACACGTGGTTTGCTTGTTTACGTCCCCAAGACGACAGGGACATACATGTAATTTTAGCGGAGCGAACGACCTCTTAAACAGTGCTAAAAGCCATCCCGAAGAAACCTTGCAAGCAGGGTAAGGATTCTATAAGAAATAATTTCGTTTCAGTCGAAGAACGTGCGAGTTGTAGACCGACGGGACGTTTCAGCGCCTTCACCTGATTGCACCGTCACAAATGCTTTCATGTTTCAAAAATCAAATGTCCTAAGAATGATAAAATTAAAGGAAATTCCTATTAAACCGCAGAATCTGCTAACTATAAGATGGTGTCGTGTTATTTTTGGTGCAGCCGGGCATGTGTGCGTGTCATATCAAGTAACACGTGCATGTAGAGACAAAATGCAACACGTACTTCGCAATTTTTTTTTCCACATGGAAAGATGGCTTCCTTGACGGTGCAAGACGTTGAGGTAAGAACTCCTAAAATGATTTGTAAAAAAGTTATTGTGCTTTTGCAGGGATCCTTTTATACAAAAGGTTTCCTTTGTCCGTTGCCAGACTAGCGTTGATGTACTGGCTCTAATTTGTTATTTAACGGTACTAACTTCTTTAGCCATAAATTGCTTATTTTCGGTATTCAGCTAGATGAAATCTGGAGTTCTTTCTTTTGTCTTGGGTTTGAATTTTTTCCGCTTTGTGAAGTGAAACCGGCTAGTTTACCTAGGAAGATCATGATGAACGCCCATGAAATCTGCATGCCAAATTAACCGGTGAAGGATGCTTATGTTATGCTACCCTAACCTAGTGTTTTGCTTTTGTTCGTATTGTGCGGCTTTTGTAAAAAAAATCGTGAACAGTAAACGTGTAATTTTAACGTAGTTTGATCTTTTCTGATCTTTAGGGGGTTTTTGCTGAACATAGCATGACCTTGACTCTCCTATCTAAAATTTTCTGGGTAATACATAGGCTGAACCGGAAGAGAAATTCCTCGAAGTTGCAACATTTTACTTGAGTTGAGACGACTCGGTTCTATGTGACTTTCAGATGGCCGGTTTTAAAGTAGCTAAACTTGACGTTTTCATCGTTTATAGAGGCTCTGGGTACGTTGCTTTATCCTACTGTAGTGTGTATAACTGAAACCAAGACCTCCTCGAGTCTGATTTAGAGACAGTATGTCCAAATGCCTCAGTTCACACAATGAAATATTAAGGGTCAGATGTAACATCAAAATCTTTTACGACGTATATTTCTAGATCATTTTATTAGAAACGCTGATATCCTAGATTTCGTTTCATTCTGTTTATCGCGGGTTAACGATCGGCGCTCAGCGACCATGCATGCATCAGGATTCTCCAGCGAACTCAATAGCCTTGAGCTAAAGCACTGCCCTGTAGTTTGGCGAGACAGCCCTCACTAACGTGTTTAGAATAAGTATCATACAAGGTTGATATGACTTTGGTAGCTAAAATTATTGGGGCAAGTCGAATTCATGCGAGTTAGTAACAAAACAATGGAAACTTAAGTGTTTTCATGCATTATTTTTTGGAGACTTATTCTGATGTGTTGGACTAGCACCTCAAATGAAATTGTTGGAACTGTGCAGTAGGCCTCCTTCCTTCCCTTATCAAAGTCTAACACTAGACGTGTTTGGTTATTTGATTAAAAATCTCTGGATTTTGGCAACTCTAAGAAGGAGGATATGAGGTTCTCTATCTTGTGCTTTGTTAAATGTCCCAATGATCAATGACCAAGGTTGTAGGTCGTATCTTGAAACTAAATGCTAACATGTACAGCACAAGTATCAACGACTATACATGGCTGTGGTCGCTGAAATTATTTGGTATAGGGCCGACTTCATGCGAGCTAATCACAACAATGAAGACTTCAGTGTTCTCATTACCTGTTAGAGACTATTTTTAGGTGTTGGCTAAAGTCAAATAAAATTTTTGGGACTGTGTATGCAAAGAAAGTTCCCCATCTCATTTCCCTTAACATAGTTTAAAACGTTTCGTGCGAGGATATTTGGTCAAAAATCTCTGCCCTTGGTTTATTTTTTTCGCTGGCCGACAAGTTTTGGAAAAAGGCTTTGAGGTTCTCTTTAACCTTGTGCTGTGTCAAGCATCTTAATGAGTAAAGATCACGGTTGTAGCTAGTGTAAACTAAAGGATGTACCATGTATAGAACAAGAATCAACGACTTATACATGACTGTGGTCGCTGAAATTATTTGGTAAAAGGTCGAATTCATTGAAGTTAATCACAACAGAGAAGACTTCAGTGTTTTCATTACTTTTAAAGACTTATTTTGATGTGTTCGTCTAGAACTTCAAATGATACTGTTGGGACTATAAAGAATTAGCCTTTTCCTCCCCTTAACAAAGTTGAAATCGTTTTGTGCTTGATTATTTTGTTTAAAAAAATCTCTGGGTTTTTCCCAAGGCAGAGTTTACTTACTGAGCACAGATCGAGATTAGTTCAAGAATGTGCTTTGTCTAGTGTCCCAAACAGAGTAATGACTAAGCGGGTTGTAGCTCATCAGATAAACAAAATTCTACCATGTACACAACAACTGAGCATTAACAACTATACATTACTGTCGTCACTTAAATTATTTGTCAGTGTAAGGCCGACTTCATGCGAATTAATCACAGTAATGAAGACTTCAATGTTTTCATTTTTCGTTGAAGACGTATTTTGATGTGTTTGACTAGAACCTCGGATGAAATTCCATTGAAGGACACTGTACAGAAAGCTTCCCACCTTCTCTTAACAAAATTGAAAACATTTCGTGTGTGGTTATTTGGTTGAAAATCTTTGGATTGTTTACAACTCAGAGTTTAGCCAACAGGAGGCCATGAGTAATTCAGAGTAGTTCAACCTAATTGTGCTATGTCTCATCAGATAAAATATGCTAACATGTACACAACACTGATCTGAGCATTAACAACTATACATGATTACTGAAGGCCGACTTCACTATGCGATTTAATCACAGCAATGAAGACTTGAATATATTTTCATTTTTTGTTGAAGACTTATTTTGATGTGCTCGGCTAAAACCTTAGATGAAATTCCATTTAGGGACTCTGTTCAGAAAGCTTCAATTCCCACCTTCCCTTAACAAAGCTGAATATATTTCGTGTTTGGTTAAAATGAGTCTTTGGGTTTTTTCCAACTAAGACGTAAGAACAGGAGGCCACGACGAATTCAACCTTGTGATGTGTCACATCAGATAAAATGCTAACATGTACACAACATCTGAGCGCCAACAACTATACATGACTGTGATGGTTGAAATTATTTGATGGAGGCTGATTGCAAGCAAGTTAATCACAACGATGAAGACTTCAGTATTTTCATTACTTGTTGAAAACTTATTTTAATGTGTTCGACGAGAAACTCAAATGAAGTTGTTGGGAGACTGTGCAGAAAGCTTACCTTCTTCCCTTAATTGTCATTGTTAGGATATTTGGTTAAAAATCTCTGGGTTTATTTTTTCCCAACGTGACGAAGGAGATCGAGGTTCAAACTTGGGTTGTGTCAACTACAGTATACGAGAAATGACCAAATTTAATGTATCCCGGTCTTGTTTGACCTAGAGTCTTTTAGCGGTGGTCAAATTGTATTAATTTAATACTGCTGAATAGAGGATTGAGATTTATACAGATGGAACTGAATGAATCCATGCTATGATTTTCTACTGTAAGGTAATTCTCGCGTGCCATGGCTCTGCAACAGTCACTGCCCAAGTCACAGGGAAAAAGAAAAATACAGACCTGATAGTTTTTCTTGAAAACTTCATTCTTTATTAACGAGTAGACTTCTAAAATTGTGCGTTTATCCAAACCAGGCTGAAGACGTGTTCCTTTTGAAGTAATGCTGAGCAAATTCAGGAGAAGCCTGAATGAATAGGAAGTGCCCACCGTAAATCGTTATAGGCAGTCATATTCAGTCTCTTCAGTAGCTTAGTTATAGCTTAGTTTCCTTGGATCGGTTAATGAGTAGTACCTAGAGCCATAAAAAGTTTCTTTCTCATCACACATGCCATGCCATGGTCATGGCAAATCAGTAACTCCTTTTCCTTGTGATCAGTTGGTGAGTAGTAACAAAAAGAAAAATTCTTCATCATACAAGCTGATCAATTCTGGCTCATCTTAAAACTCTTTACTTGCGATAGATGTTGGAGTTGAACTGAAGCCAAGACCCGGGAGGGGGCGGGGGTACTTGAGTAAGCTTTCGCTGTGTATGTGCTGTTAGTCCCTTATAATCCCTACCCTGTTATAGTCAATTCTGTGGCCAATTATAGACCCCATATTTGTCGCTTTTGGGTAAATGTAATTTTGGCGAACCCAAGTTAGTCACTCTACCTTATAAAGCCTTTTATTAAGGTCATCCTGAAATGATTACACGTAATGTAGTAAAAATCCTCACGGTTTGAAGTCCCTAATTACCGGAACATTCTTATCCCAAAATCCCGGTCGAAAATGTGCGTACATTAAAATTTAAAATTACCGAATTACCACTTGAAAAAAACCTTAATACCGCGACCCCAATGTCCCCCTCCGAAAGCAGCGCATGGTTTGGAGATAAGGCTGCTGAATCCGTAGCCTACGTGTAGCCTTCCGTTTCAGTCATTTGTCAGGGGGAGGGTGTGGCTACACGTATGCTACTAACAAGGGTCGTTGGCTTTCGGAACTTTACGGTATTATTATTGTTATTGAGTCCCCGAAGCTGAACTCGTCATTCTGTGTACATCCTAGAGTCAGAAAAAGATTTAGAATGGATGTTACCGGAAAAAAGGTGAACTAGCAAGGGAAACGTAAGGGAAAATGAAAAATGGACACAAAACAGACATTGGTCATTCTAGCCCTCTGAGCTAGCAGAAGTTTCTTTTCGGTGTCACTGAACACGTGGTTTGCTTGTTTACGTCCCCAAGACGACAGGGACATACATGTAATTTTAGTGGAGCGAACGACCTCTTAAACAGTGCTAAAAGCCATCCCGAAGAAACCCTGCAAGCAGGGTAAGGATTCTATAAGAAATAATTTCGTTTTAGTTGAAGAACGTGCGAGTTGTAGACCGACGGGACGTTTCAGCGCCTTCACCTGATTGCACCGTCACAAGTGCTTTCATGTTTCAAAAATCAAATGTCCTAAGAATGATAAAATTAAAGGAAATTCCTATTAAACCGCAGAATCCGCTAACTATAAGACGATGTCATGTTATTTTTGGTGCATCTAGGCGTTTATGCCGGGCATGTGTGCGTGTCATATCGAGCTGACACGTGCATGACGAGACAAAGTGCAGCACGTACTTTGCAAGTTTTTTTTTTTCGGTTTTTTTTCACACGGAAAGATGGCTTCCTTATCGG
The DNA here is from genome assembly GCF_958299795.1 of Porites lutea. NCBI lineage: Eukaryota > Metazoa > Cnidaria > Anthozoa > Scleractinia > Poritidae > Porites > Porites lutea. The sequence continues at coordinate 4,156,853 of NC_133203.1, forward strand.
TGCAAGACGTTGAGGTAAAAGCTCCTAAAATGGTTTGTAAAAAAAATTGTGCTTTTGCAGGGCTCCTTTTATACAAAAGGTTTCCTTCGTCCGCTGCCAGAGAGGCGTTGATATACTGGTTCTAATTTGTTATTTACCGGTTTCCATATTGGCTAAATGAAATCTGGAGTAGTTTCTTTTGTCTTGGGTTTGAATTTTTGCCGCTTTGTGAAGTGAAACCGGCTAGTTTTCCTCGGAAGATCATGATGAACCCTCATGAAATCTTCATGCCAAATTAACCAGGGAAGAATGCTTACGTAATGATGACTAACCAAGCGTTTTGCTCTTGTTCGTATTGTATGCTTTTGTAAAAAAACCGTGAACAGAAAACGTGTAATTTTAACGTAGTTTGATCTTTTCTGATCTTTAGGGGATTTTTTGCTGAACATAGCACGACCTTGACTCTCCTATCTAAATTTTTCTGGGGAATACATGTGCTGAACCGGAAGAGAAATTCCTCGAAGTTGCAACATTTTGCTTGAGTGGAGAAGTCTCGGTTCTTTGTGTCTTTCAGACGGCCAGTTTTTAAGTAGTTAAACTTGACGTTTTCATCGTTTATAGAGGCTCTGGGTACTTTGCTTTATCCTACAGTAGTGAGTATAATTGAAGTCAAGGCCTCCTCAAGTCTGATTAGCCCGACGGACAGAATGTCCAAATGCCTTCACACAACTTATGAAGTATTTAGGGTCAGATGTAACATCAAAATCTTTTACGAAGTCCATTTGGAGATGATTTTAGTAGAAACGCTGATATCCTAGATTTCTTTTCATTGTGTTTACCTCGGGTTAACGATCGGCGCTCAGCGACCATAAGTATCAGGATTACATTCATCGAACCGGCTAGCGTTTCGTTGAAAGACCGAAGCACTGCCTTGAAATTTGGCGAGACAACCCTTGCCAACGTGTTCAGAATAAGTATCATACAAGGACTATATGACTTTGGTCGCTGAAATTATTGGGGCAAGGCCGACTTCATGCGTGTTGGTAATGGAAACTTTAGTGTTTTCATGCATTAGTTGTTGGAGACTTAATCTGATGTGTTGGACTAGCACCTCAAATGAAATTGTTGGAACTATGCAGTAGGCCTCCTTCCTTCCTTTAACAAAGTTCAACACTAGACGTATTTGGTTATTTGATTAAAAATCTCTGCATTTTGGCAACTCTAAGAAGGAGGCCATGAGGTTCTCTATCTTGTGCTTTGTTAAATGTCCCAATGATCAATGACCAAGGTTGTAGGTCATTTCTTGAAACTAAATGCTAACATGTACAGCAAAAGTATCAACGACTATACATGGCTGTGGTCGCTGAAATTATTTGGTATAAGGCCGACTTCATGCGAGCTAATCACAACAATGAAGACTTCAGTGTTCTCACTACTTGTTGGAGACTATTTTTATGTGTTGGACTAAAGTCAAATAAAATTTTTGGGACTGTGCATGATGTAAAGAAAGTTTCCCATCTCCATTTCCCTTACCATAGTTTGAAACGTTTCACGCTAGGATATTTGGTTAAAAATCTCTGCACTGGGTTTATTTTTTTCACTGGCTGACAAGTTTTGGAAAAAGGCTACGAGGTTCTCTTTAATCTTGTGCTGTGTAATAATTGCATTGTAAATCTTTGCTCTCTTATCTAGACTTAATAATAGTAGGTCCACATCAGCTGTACAGTTGCTTATTTCAGACCTACTTATCAAATAAATGTATGTATGTACGTATGTTGTATGTATGTGTCAAGCGTCCCAATGAGTAATGATCACGGTTGTAGCTAATACAAACTAAATGCTGTAACATGTATAGAACAAGTATCAACGACTTATACATGACTGTGGTCGCTGAAATTATTTGGTAAAAGGTCGAATTCATTGAAGTTAATCACAACAGAGAAGACTTCAGTGTTTCCTTTACTTTTAAAGACTTATTTTGATGTGTTCGTCTAGAACTTCAAATGATATTGTTGGGACTATAAAGAATTAGCGTTTTCCTCCCCTTAACAAAGTTGAAATCGTTTTGTGCTTGATTATTTTGTTTAAAAAAATCTCTGAGTTTTTCCCAAGGCAGAGTTTACTTACTGAGAACAGAACGAGAGGAGTTCAACAATGTGCTTTGTTTAGTGTCCCAAACGGAGTAATGACTAAGCGGGTTGTAGCTCATCAGATAAACAAAATTCTACCATGTAGTACACAACAACTGAGCATTAACAACTATACATTACTGTCGTCACTTAAATTATTTGTCAGTGTAAGGCCGACTTCATGCGAATTAATCACAGTAATAAAGACTTCAATGTTTTCATTTTTCGTTGAAGACTTATTTTGATGTGTTTGACTAGAACCTCGGATGAAATTCTATTCAAGGACACTGTACAGAAAGCTTCCCACCTTCTCTTAACAAAGTTGAAAACATTTCGTGTGTGGTTATTTGGTTAAAAATCTTTGGATTGTTTACAACTCAGAGTTTAGCAAACAGGAGGCAATGAGTAATTCAGAGTAGTTCAACCTAATTGTGCTATGTCTCATCAGATAAAATATGCTAACATGTTCACAACACTGATCTGAGCATTAACAACTTACATGACTGTGGACACTGAAGGCCGACTTCACTATGCGAGTTAATCACAGCAATGAAGACTTTAATATTTTCATTTTTTGTTGAAGACCTATGTTGATGTGTTCGACTAAAACCTCAGATGAAATTCCATTGAGGGACAGTCTAGGGACTCTGTTCAGAAAGCTTCAATTCCCACCGTCCCTTACAAAGTTGAATATATTTCGTGTTTGGTTAAAATGAATATTTGGGTTTTTTCCAACTAAGACGTAAGAACAGGAGGCCACGAGGAGTTTAACCTTGTGATGTGTCACATCAGATAAAATGCTAACATGTACACAACATCTGAGCGCCAACAACTATACATGACTGTGATGGTTGAAATTATTTGATGGAGGCTGATTGCAAGCAAGTTAATCACAACAATGAAGACTTCAGTATTTTCATTACTTGTTGAAAACTTATTTTGATGTGTTCGACGAGAACCTCAAATGAAATTGTTGGGAGACTGTGCAGAAAGCTTACCTTCTTCCCTTAATTGTCGTTGTTAGGGTATTTGGTTAAAAATCGCTAGGTTTATTTTTTCCCAACGTGACGAAGGAGATCGAGGTTCAAACTTGGGTTGTGTCAACTACAGCATACGAGAAATGACCAAATTTAACATATCGCGGTCTTGTTTGAGCTACAGTCTTGTGGCGGTGGTCAAATTGTATTACTTTAATACTGCTGAATAGAGGATTGAGATTTATACAGATGGAACTGAATGAATCCATGCTATAAGTTTCTACTCTAAGGTAAGTCTCGCGTGCCATGGCTCTGCAACAGTCACTGCCCAAGTCACAGGGTTCATTTCAAAGGAAATACAGACCTGATACTTTCTCTTGAAAACTTCGTTCTTTATTAATGTGTAGACTTCTACAATTGTGCGTTTATCCAAACCAGGCTGAAGACGTGTTCCTTTTGAAGTAATGCTGAGCAAGTTCAGCAGAAGCCTGAATGAATAGGAAGTGTCCACCGTTAATTAACCGTTATAGCCAGTCATATTCAGTCTCTTCAGTAGCTTAGTTGTAGCTTAGTTTCCTTGGATCGGTTAATGAGTAGTACCTAGAGCCATAAAAAGTTTCTTCTTCATCGCACGAGGCGATCGATCCTTTTAACCAAAGCAGGCTGAAGATATATTCCGAGACTTAGTCATGGCAAATCAGTAACTCCTTTTCCTTGTGATCGGTTAGTGCGTGGTAACAAAACAAAAATTCTTCATCATACAAGCTGATCAAGCCTGGCTCACCTTAAAAATCTTCACGCGCAAAAAGTGTTAGAAGGCTATAGCAAAAGTTGAACTGAAGCCAATACCGGGGGGGGGGGGAGGTTACTTGAGTAAGTTTTTGCTGTGTATGAGCTGATAGTTCCTCGTAACCCCTACCCTATTATAGTCAATTCTGTGCCCAATTATAGACCCCTTATTTGTCGCTTTTGCATGGGTAAATGTAATTTTCGCGATCCCAAGTTAGTCACTCTACCTTATAAAGCCTTTTATTAAGGTCATCCTGAAATGATTATACGTAATGTAGTAAAAATCCGCACCGTTTGAAGTCCCTAATTACCGGAACATTCTTATCCCAAAAACCCGGTCGAAAATGTGCAACCCTATCCTAGTAACTGTATTGAAAATGCAACCCCATCCAGCGGTACATCCCTGATTAGCCTATTACTAGGAAGTGCCCCTCCCGGAAGCCAAAATCTTAAAGTACGTTTGGAGAGAGTGACCCCAAGTTTGACTGGCTCAGGGGCTAGATCAACATTATATTGCTTATACCGAAGTGACAAATAATGGGTTGATTTTATGAGCCGGGCTGGGCTGGCTCGCTTTGCTAGGTTTGGCTTTTATCCCGGTATTACGACGTCTCGATACTCGCGGCCGGGTTCCAGCTAACCGGGTTGGCTGGTTTGTCAAGTAATCACAAAGTTTATTTTTGTTGCGTTGAATTAACGTGCTGCGACCTTGGCAAAGCTAAGCGAGTTAGCCTGGCAAACCCGGCCACTCTGGCTCGTGTTATCAGCCAATTAGCCCCTTACACTATTGCTTCTTTGTTCGCTTGTGCACTCAGATGTATTTTTGATAATATAGGAAGCCCCTCTTAAGATCGATTGGTTGTGCATTCCTTTTATCAGCTTCACAACTATAAGTGCCGCCGGCATTCTAGAGATTCAGCACCGAGTTTCATGGCAAATGTTTGTCAGTGCGTTAACATTAGAAATGAATCATTACTTCTCTATCAGCCTGTTTTCGAGAAACCCCAGGGCCCAAGTTGCTCGAAACTCAGTGCCACGTTTAAAGGGAATCAGTTAATCCAAGTGTTTTCGTCTAGGAACAAAGAATAAGCTTATATGAAATACTATTTAGCCTTTACTCAGAGACTTGGTTTTTTTAACCCTACATACTCTGTTAACACTTTACAAGAAAGTAACGCTCAGTCGGGGTGAAAATTGTAACCCTTCTACTTGAACTTACCCTCTAAGAGTTAGTGTTGTGTTGAGAACTGAACGAGAAAATATGCATTTGTCTGCCAGTGACCTTTTATGTTCATGCAGTTCTTTTAGTAAAAAGTTAGCAACGCTCTTTTCGGTTGTCTCGTAGTAACTAGAAATTTTATTGTGAATACAGATCTATCCCTTCGAATTAATTTTAACACGGAGTCTCTAAAAATAGCAGGCACTCTATCATAATTTCATACCCAACAAAAAGATATCAAACTACCGCATAATTATAATGGCCTGATATCTAAGCAGTACAAAAGCTGCTTACCTTAATTCATTGATAATATAACCATCAATGAAAAACTGTATCTACAAAGTGATGCACTTTACTTGGAACAAGGCCATGATTACTTGACAAACGTCGATGCACATCTGAGAGATAATTTGTTCAGTTCACTGCAATTGTTGAAAGTAACAATTTATTGAAATAGCTCAGCGGCTACATTGGTTAATACACAAGTGACGACGGACAGATACAGAAAAGGAACGGTACTGTGACCTTCTTAGTTACGTGATTAACTTTGAAAAAGGAACTTGAAAAAATGTTCAAGCAAGGCGGATATAAATCTGCTTATCCAGGTCGAAGGAAAAGCTTCTCTCTGAGTTGGTCAAGTACCTTCTGAATTGCATAGTCTTTTATAGTACATGAATTAACAGTCTTGTAAAGGACAATTAGTGTTGTTGATAACAACGAAGTAGTCCATGCCGACATTCAACAAAATCATACAATAGAATCGGTTAAACGAGAGGAATTTGCGAAACATTAGACTTCATTTTCACTGCCGCTAGCTCTCTTTATTAAAAGGACACCTAGTTTATGCTTCTTACCATATATGTGGCACTAACATATTCAGTTATATGTATACCTCGGGATGGGGTGTGGTTTTTGAGGTGCTCAGTCCTGAGGTAGTTTCTTTACCCCTTTTCAGTACTGTCGTCCTTCGTTTCATAGGGTACCCAAAGTACACTGGACCTAGGGTTGTAAACTCGCAGCCATTGAAACTTTCTTGTTTACTCAGTAACAGAACAAACGAACTATAGCGAAAGGAACCTGAAATGATTTTATGCTTAAACTTTGTTCATACAGTAAGTTTAAGGAGGCTTTTCACTGAGTCGGTCAAGTATTGGAGTGAATTGTGCTTCTCGTATTATGTTGTGAGATACTATCGAATTTTGCTCTTATATATACATTGTACTCAGTATTTGTCTTCTCAGTTGGCTAAGAGGCTAGAGTTGATTTTGGAAATCAGCCCAAGCTACAGATTAGTAAGCAATTAATCTGCTAACAGATAACTTACCTCGACCTTGATTGCTCCGGATATTGCAAAAGCCTTATCCAATGTTTATTGTGTATTTTAGTATCAGTAGTACATGACTTTAAGGAAAATCACACCTGAATAGAATGACCTTGGTGTCGGTCCAAGGAGATGGATTTTTGAAAAACGAGAACATTTTTTTTTTTTTTTTCACTACAGTCAGATTTTTGATATTAAAACGGACACCTCTTTACGAATGAGAACCCGCTACAAAGTGTAGCTAAATCATGCAAATCAACTGCCGAAACTAATGTTGTGAAGTAAAAATTCCTACTATTTTGGTGTTATTAGATCTCTACAGGTTGTCAATTTTGAAAGACATGTCGACAGAAATTAAGTTTATAAGACAACTTTGTTTATTAAACCAAATATTGAGACCACCACTCCGATAGGTTGCCTTGTCTAGTTCAGTTGTGTGATATAAACAAGAAATTTATTTTAGCTGTTCTATAAAGGGCATCTTTTCCTACTTCCTACGTAGTTCTGTAGGGAAGGATAAGAGACTGAAGGAGCTCAAGCATTCTCTCTTTAGCTCTAGTTGCGCTTTGAAGAGTCGACCTAAGTAAGGAACATGGAAGGGTACGGAATCCTTCCTTTGACACACCCTCTAAAGAAAGGGTCTTCGGGACATCTTAGCTGTTCAGTGCCTTCTGTTAGCGCACAAACCTCTCGCAAAGCTTGTGATTAAGACAACTGGTACAAGATCAATAAACCCAGAGAGCTGAAGTGTCGGAATGTGCTTAATAACACTAAAAAGAGTTGCAAAAGCGCATGGCCTCGAGCGACAGCCCATATTTTCTAAGGCTTTTCAATTAGAATGGTGCAAGTCATTTTTAAATGACTTGGAAAATTAAAATTTTCCAATTGAAATTTCCGGTTCCCAAGACCGCTAGAGTTGGTCACTTTCCATTCTTTATTCAATTTAATTCTCTGACTTACTAAAGGACGGACACCTCTCTAACCTAAGGAACACTTATTGCCGGTCCCAATTTGAAAGGTGTCCGTTTCAGAGAAATCGAGTTGACTACCGCCTCCCTGTTGATTTGCTCGGGAAGTCGTGGCTTCTAAAAAGTCTATATTGTATGTTCGGATGTAGCGTAAACCATGCAGGAAAAACTTCCGAATAAAAATATAATTACAGCAATTTTAATCGCTATCAGTTTTAAAATCTTATCAGGTTTGTCTCTTTATGTCATCGGTTTCACGATTTTTTTCTTTTACATGGCGATAGAGCAACCTCGTGACCCCGCCCCCCGTAGCAGATCTCGTGAGAAATTGAACTTTACCTCGAAAAAAAATACGGTTGTGGCTAATTGCCAGCTAACGCCCGGCCAGATCAAATGCTCCACAAAAAATCTATCGAGCAGTAGAACTACGACAATCCGTTTGTTCTCATCGATGTAGAGACGCGACCCAGAGCAATTCTTTTAAAGTTGGCTTTTGTGGGATGATTACTTTCGACTTCTGGTTGTCCGAGGGAGTAAGGTTTACATCCTCATCGGCCAGTAATCGAGCCTTTAGTGACTTTAGGCTGATCTCGATTATCTGGGCCATTGTCAGTTACTTAGCAATGCTCTTGAAGAGTACAATGGAAGTTCTTCTGAATTTCCCTTGGCCTTTTGATTTTGAAAGGTGAGTGTTGCGAAATTGTTGATATATTTATCAAAGTTGTTATTAGGTCAAAACCAAACAAAACAAAAAAGAAAGAAAAAGAAAAACAACAGCAACGTCCCCCCTCCCCCCCCCCCACCAAAAAAAAATATTAAAGATCATACTGTTCCGACTACCTGTTCTACAGTTTTTCTCAAAACATTCCATCCGTTAATGTCTGCGGTGACGAATTCAACGTGGACGATGCTATCATTTGTAAACTTGGCGGCTTTATCATCCAGCACCCAAACGTGCTTCGTGACCTTGAAGTGGAAATGTTGAAACTGGCTTGCAGCCGTGTCGAGGAAGAACCTGTTTTACAGGAATTAACCGGAGCTGTGCTCCCTACGAAACCCCGGATGTGCGACTGGATATGTACACCTGCGAGTTGTTGGAGAGGCAAAAATCTTAATTGAACTTACTGCCAAATTCGTTGGTGATCGCGCTGCTCGTATTGCAAACTTTGAAGGAATTCTGGGTTTTTCTGTTCCGTCAGTCATCTTAGCGGACCTCTTAGGCAACAAATGTTTTTTTTGAACGAGTTCAAAAGGTCATGTTCTGTGATTTGTGATTGGTAGATTTCGATCGATCTGATTTTTTTCTTTGTTTCAAGGTTCGATTCGTTGCTTGTGATTGTCCTGTTTCGAGGTATAATCGACTAGTTTGCTTCGAAGATTTTTCTGATCTTTCTTATTCTTGTCACTTGCAAGAATAAAGCAATGTCTACCTCCTTCCCTTGACAAAAACTCCACTCACCATCCCGATTGCCTTCGCCATTCTCAGTTTTGGTTTTGCGGGCCAAGCTGGGCGAACGCATTCAAACTTCGTGATTGGCATTATGAAGTCCGCGAATGTGTTATGAAATTATCCTCTAAATCATGTGATCTTGACCCTGTTCCTGGCTATGTCACAAGAAACACTCTGAGCACAATGCTACCGTTTAATACTTCACTGTAATCTGGCCAAATGCCCTCAGCAATTAAAAGTCGCCAAGCTACGCCTTCCCTAGATCATACGTAGTTTTCAAACTATGCGGCCCTGTTTCAAATCTTACTTGAGCCACACAGTGGATATGCTGAAATAAAGCGATTATGATTATAACTGAGAAGTAGGTTGCTAAGCATCTGATCTCCTATAACAAAAAACAATCTGAACGAGACATTTCAGTCAACCTACAAACAGTATCACAGCACAGAAACGGCTCTCATTCGCGTCCATATTGACGTCCTCACAGCCACTCATACTCGTAGAACGGTAATAATATTTTGGACCTTCCTTTTTAAAAAAGCATTTTTATAAATTTTTAAACATTTTTATTTTTCATAACTTTTTAATATTTTTTATTGCTCTTGTAATGCGCTTTTGCGGGAATTTTAAGGTTACTGGCGCTATATAAATAGTATATTATTATTATTATTATTATTATTATTATTATTATTATTATTATTATTATTATTGTTAAACCCGCCCCCACTCGACGGAACAGAAAAACCCAAAATCCCTTCGAAGTTTGCAAAACGCGCAGCGCAGTACAACGAATTTGGCAGTAAATACTTAATTACCCTCTCCTATTAAGGGGCTTCAGGAATAATGAAACAAATAATCCAAATGGGACATAACTAGGTTAAGAATCCCAGCTGGCAGGAGGCGAACCAGTTGGCCATCCAGTAGAAACATGGCCGAGGATTTGATCATAAACTCAGGACTTCCGAGAACAAATACAGCTAGTGGTCATGGCGGGGCCTCCGGATTACAAGTCCAGTGCTTTAACTGACAGGCCACTGGGCTCTCTCTTCTCTCTTGATGTCCAGGTGTGCCACCCAAATACAGATTCTTTTTTAAACCCTCAGCCATAAGCAGAACGAGTAAAAACAGCGAAACAAGAACTTTGCACGTGCATCACGCGTTTTTGTACATTTCTTCGCCGTCATTGCCTGACCACGAGTAAACTACCTAATTTCACTTTTTGTTAGAACGTGAACACAAGGCAACGATTTTCTAATTCCTCTTTTAAACTTATTACAAACAGTCCTTAAGAATTCAGCTCCAGAAAAATTGACCAACATTTGACAGGTTGAACAACACGGAATATTACAGAGAGATGAATTTTGAAATGGCGTGAGGCTACGTTCACATGGCCATCGCACGAATTTTCGAACGGCGGAAGAATTTGACGGGACACTTTGTTCACACTGGACCGTTCAATATCGCTCAGTTCACACCGAACATTGAACGGCTAGCCGTCTAAATTTTCGTACGCTTAAAGTGGATCCGTGTGAACGGAAAACCTAAAATCACGAATTTTCTTCAACCAGTGGAAAAATCGTCCGATGCCGAGTTAACGTTACCTAAGAGAGGTTTTCGCCACCGCCTTTTTCGTCGTAGCTCAAAATCCCCCCATAGACCTTTTCACGGGTTTTTCAACTTTCGGACATGGACAAGTTAGGGAAAATCCTTCAACACCACTGAAAAGAGTGTCTTTTAAGATTAGTAAAATTGCCTAGTTTGAAAGTGATTTGTTGAAAACTAACGAAGCGCCATACAAACGTCTGTAAATTTTCGCAACTTTTTTGTCTATGTTCTTGATAAAGCCGTGAAAAGGTCTGTTTACACCGTCTCAAGACATGTACATTTTTTAGAAAAAAAAAAATTGCAGTCCTCCCCGGCGGGGAATCGAACCCCGGTCTCCCGCGTGACAGGCGGGGATACTCACCACTATACTACCGAGGATGAGACGTACGTGATCGTGAAACTTTTGTTACTTAAAAGTAAAATCACATCCCGAAGAAGCCGCTGGCAAAGATAACCGCGTGTTCTTATTTATAAAAAACACAACAAACGTCTCAAGTCTCACGTCCACCTCATGACCGCTTTTGCGTCTACAAACCGGGCAAATTTCGAATGTGTGGCTCTTTTCTTATAACTAGCTGGTTTCGAAAACGTCTTGGATAGATCTTTTCCCTTTGGAAGTTTGCCTTCGTTGAGTTACTTACAGCCCGAAACTTTTTGAGTTGATTGAAAACCGTCTAGAAGAAAGACCACTTTTGATAAGTGTGAGTCTAAAATGGCCGTGGCTCGTGGCATGGGCTTCTATTAAGCTTAAAACTCAAGCTTATATTCCAGCCATTTTGTCACTTAAATGCCTTAAGTTTTCTCTCGACTGTATATGGATTCATGTCACACTTGGTACGTAGAAAACAAATGCTATATTAAGTAAGCAGACAGTTTATAAATTTCGCTTAGCTTCTCACATTTTTTTCAATGCTCGATGTCTAAAGTGCGTTCTTATATGTTTTTTTTTATTTTTAGTGTACTTGTGTTGACACGTCACATGTAGCTGTCGCACCAGCAGAACTTGTGGGCACACAATTAGATCAAGGAGAATCTGAGGTGCGCATGGAACAACATCTTATAAATATCATGCATGTGCTCATATGCACCACTATAGTTTTTTCAGTCCACATTGTGATCCATAATATTCCTTTATCTCTAGCAGGGGCAGTCAGCAATGTCACAAGAGGTATTGAAAAGTCACCAACCCAGAATTACATGCCTTCCAAATCCTGGGGATTACAGACTTCTAAACTTTATTGGTACGAAGGAATTATTAAGGAACGTAATTAATAACAATATTAATAATCATAATCATAACTGTAACAAAACTCTAAAATCTGATTGGCTATCACATGCCCTGATTTCAGCCTTAATGGGACAGTTTAATAGGACAGTACTTGTCATGCCTAAGTAATTGGACAGTACATGCCATCACGTGTGCTCTTAAATGGCTTTTTTTTCACTGCTAGCAAGAAAAATTTTGGAATTTCTTGTGTTTAGATTAAAAAGAGAGCCTTATATATCACAAATTTGTTAAAGGTATGATTAATTGGTAACAGAACTTCTCGTCGTCCAATTTGGTCTGTAATTATACTCGTTCAATTAAACAAATAGGACTCCCACTATGCGCTATGCTACTGCCACAGACTGAATTGGACTCCACTCAGTCCTGTTACCATTACTAATAGTAATAATAATAATAATAGTGATAATAATAATTATAACATGTGGAACCTCTCCTTTGGGACACCTCTGTTCAAGGGAAACCTTCATTCAGGGGACACAAGATCTGGAGGTCCAGAAAAAATGTTCACATAATCTTTGTATTTGTTACCTCTATTGAAGAGACACCTCTATTCAGGGGAAGAGACACTTTTTCTGGGTCCCAAAACCTGCCTTATTTAGGGGACACCCCTATTTAAGGGACACTTGCCTTGGTCCTGAGGGTGTCCCCTGAATAGAGTTTTCACTGTATGTGCACGGTGTACAAAAATGTACAACCTGCTCTATCAAATTTTGAAAAGAAGAAGAAGAAGAAGAAGATGGTGATGATGATGATAATGATGATGGTGATGATCTGTGTCACACAGAAATCTGTTGTCAATCAAATAATATTGTCTTTATTAATTTTTCAGGTCCTGGTTTTGGGGGCCTTTCTAAAGTGTTTGTAGCCCGTCACTCTCCTTCAAAAACATTGGTGGTTATCAAGCAGACAAATGTTGATGTTAAAAATGCTGAACAGCTGGAAGAGTTAAAGGTTTGAGGCTATTTAATGAAATGCCCTTTCTTATAACTGAATAACTACATTGTCAATATTTAACAATTATTCCACAAGTGCACATTGGATATGAGATGGTAGATAGCCAAAGAGGCCCGTAGCACGGAGTTGGCTATAATCATCTCATATCCAACAAGCACGAGTGGAATAATTATTGTTTTATTAAAAACGCCCACAAAATATTGAGAATTCTTCCCAACTTTATTTGCAAAAAACAACCGATTTTCTGCTTGTTTTTAGTTTTGAGCAGACATGTACAGTTACCATATTTGGAGAGCATAGTGTAATGGCTCATACATACCATGATGGCTAAGCCAATCAGAGCTCTAGAACTGCATTATCCAATAATTATTCAGTTTTTAATATTAGTACGTATAGGCTAACTCTCCTGGGTTTTCTAGGAGTCTCCTGGATAAATCACCGATCCCCTGCTCTCCAGTAAGGGTCACCAAATCTCCTGGACAAAATTGACTTTTGAGTACTTCTGTGCTTTAGTTTGAAATTAGCCCATTTTCCCCATTTTTTGGGAGTATTTTTGCATGTATTTAGTCACTGACAAAGACAATTTCCTCATTACAATGATGAATGCAAATTTTGATTGTATGTATTTCATGTAAAACTTCATATAATGTCCTAAGCCATTCCTGTGGGGGGGGGGGGGGGGAGGGGGAGTTGGGGTTGGGGTTTCTTGATATTAAGTGGGGGGGAGGGGGGCTAGAGTCAAAAAAGAGTCTCCAGATTTTAGATGTCCAGGGGTTTGCATAATAAACACCTCCTATCTATTAATCCCTCTTCACCTCCCCCCCCCCCCCGCCTTCCTGGACCTCTAAAATTAGATTCATGTGAATGCTGTGGGTATGCCTATCAGATCATTTTAGTAACTAAAAATATTGTCGATATGATTAAGTTAAATAAAGTAAATTATACTTGGTGCAATTTCACTTCACCTTGTTTAATGCTTTTTAAATTGTAGTATGAAGTCCAAGTGTTACGATCTCTCAGCCACCCAAATATTCTGCCTTTTTACTGCTCATTTGTTACCCAGCAGGAGGTCTGGCATGTTCTTCCACTCATGCAGTTTGGTATGTGCTTACCATGTGATTATACATGTACTTTTTCAAATCCATTCAAGGCTGTGCCTCAAGGAAAATTGAAGGGTCCCCCCATGCTCTGAACCTGTGTTGATCAAAGCTAAGATTTCCTAGTCACCTGAGAGCAAATGTAGAGTGCCGAGGGCCACCATACATTGCTAGAGCACAGCCCTGCCATTCTGCTAACAGAGTCAGTTTATGTGCTGTCCTCCCTTGCAGATGATCTCAGGGTTTTGTCATGTGTTCCCTCCCAACAAGACAAGCCACAAGACCATAGAATATCTGTGTGGGACAATAGTCGTGAGCACAAGTCATGTCCATAATTGATTGGACAAACATTCCAAAAAATATGAACACAAAAAATGAAGAGCTGACTTTTGAGTATGTGGGTGAAATCCTGCAAAGTGATCATTAAAATGAAACTGCTCAGTATTTGTAAAAGTGCAATACAACAGGTTAAAATAAACAGTGATGGAGGGGCTATACAAAACATTTAATGTTTCTGGGGGGAGTTGGGTGGGGGTCTAAAGGAACTCCTTGTAACTTTGTGGAACTTGGGATCCTGTCTGAGTCATTTTTCATACATTTTCCTCAACTAAGTTTTGCTTACTAGTGTTCTATGCAGAATGATTTATTACTACACACTAAATGCAAAAATTTTGTCGTTGATTTTTACACAGGGTCCTGTGCTGATATGCTAAAAAGCAGCTATCCAGATGGAATGAATGAAATTCTTGTTGCAGCAATTCTTTGGGAGCTGCTGCAAGGTCTGGAATACCTTCACAAGATGGGAATAATTCACAGGTAGATCAGCTTGCATATTCTTCATAATGTTCTCCGTACATTTCCCGTGGCACTCATAAGGAGAGCTTGTGTAACAGTCAATACCTTGGAACCTGGTTAATACGAACACCGACAGGAGATGCCATGGTGTCAGTATTTGCTGGGTGTCCGTCTTATGCGGTTTAATTTTAGAGAAACTATCTGAGCTTTTTTTCCTCGGGATAAACAAATTGTCTATTATATACGGGTTCCCGTATTAAGTGGCTGTCTGTAGGGCAGGGATCCACTGTACCTATTCTACTTAATGATCATTTCCTGTATTCTCATGACCTTTATGTTTAATTGAATAGTGTAACGATAAGGAGAATTTAAATATTGGTCACTCTTAGGGGTTAAAGGGTAAAGTAGCCTGTGACTACTGCCTCCTCTCCTCACTCCCAGATGCTAGGGGAGTGCCTTACATTAATTTTTATGGGAGGCAGTGTCGCTGAGTTACCAGTTTGTTGGACTCACAATCTGGTGATCCCGAGTTTGAGTCCCACTCTGGCCTCCTGCTGCATTTTCTTTCAGTTGCTGGAGAATAGCCACCTGGTTATCCTTTGCCAGTTATGGTTTTTAATCCTGCATTTTTCTGTTTGGATTATTTGTTTCAATTAGTTACTATTTGGGTGGAGATGAGTGCCTGCAAACTACAGTAGCTGGATAAGCTAAGTGCACTTTCCACTTAAAAAAAAACTTTTCTTAAAAATTTTAAGCCCACGGGAAGAGGAGGGGGTGCGTATTAGCCTGCATTGCATCCATCCTGTGCACTGGTGGTGTAGAGTCTGTGATGCAGGCAGGGCTTTTATTCAAAAGAGGGCTTTATTCTAGCATTTACAAGACATAATTTCCTTGCAGGGCTGTTAAAGGAAGCCATATTTTGGTCGGTGCAGATGGTATGGTGTGTTTGTCAGGATTAAGAAAGTCCATCATGTTGCCTCAAAAACGTGACAAACCTCAGATTGCTCATCACTTTCCATCACATGCTGTTGCTGTGTTGCCATGGATGGCACCGGAGATTTTACAACAAGTACGTGCTCAAAGAGAGAGAGGGAGAGTAAGCCCTCCTTTGACACCATTAAAACCCGTGACGTTGGTGGAATACATGAGTTAGTAGTATTGCCATAGTCACTCAGGGGAACTTGAAATTATGAGTCAGTAGTGTTGCCATAGTCACAGGAAAAGTAGCCTGTGAGCATGCTCTCTATTTGGGGGAGTCGCAAGAATTCACGTGAGAGCGCACGTGAAAGGAGACGCGATTGCTAGGGGCAGGAAAAAAAAGAGAGGGCTCTTCTTTTCCTTTGCCCCTCGTGGCTTGCTTTGCTTGCAATAGTTGGAGAACTAGCTGACAGGTTGCTGACAGGTTAGGGGAAGACTGCATACTTTTCAAGGTAACAGGAAAGTTATAAAGTTCATGCAAAGTCAGTTGAAAGTCAGGAAATGTTTGTGTGAGTTTTGCAAAGATTCTAAAAGGCATTTCATATAGAATAAGTCATTGTGTGGTTCCAAAAATTTTCCATACCTCCCCCATGGAAGGGATTTTTCCTTAGACTCCCCCCCCCACCTCCCTGGAAATTCCAGTTAAGTTTCATACATTTACTTAAATTTCCGGGCCTTTGAGAACCCCCCAGGAATTTCGCGATCCCTTCTGTGGGGGAAGTATGGATATTTTCTGGAACTACATATTATGCAAGCCCTGGTTGTACAACTGTCGGACAACGCTTTCCATCGGATAAATCACTATCCAGCAGAACCAATTGTGTTATCCAGTGGATAGTGCTATCCACCTTTTGAACAACTGAAGCCCGGTCAGGTGGTCATTTTTTTTCTTGGTTTCGGTTTTCTTGAAAGGAAGTTCCGCATTCCATAAAACGTAAATGGTAAAGATTTTGCTGATAGAAGAAATGGGATTTGCTAGGTCTGTGAAAATCGTTTGGAGGTCTGGAGAAAGTCCGTGAGACTCGTCAGGGAGTTTGTTTTCTTTCTTGAAAATTAATGAGTTGTGAAATCAAAATCATAAAACGCCGCCAGCTTAGCCGGCTGAGAAAACAGCTGTCATTTGACGACGCCACCATTGGCTTCCCTGAGAAAGGACGTCTGAGGGAAGAGCGCAGAAATTCCATACTGATAACGTGTCGCCACCCAAATCTGGGTAGTGCTCCTGATTAGTCGTGCCGCGAGGGAAATTGCTTCAACCAATGAGAAACACGACGTCATCAGTATGGAATTTCTGCGCTCGTTCCTCATACATCATTTCGCGGGAACTTAGTTGTGGCCTAGCGAAATTTCGGCTGTTTTCTCAGGCTACGCCAGCTTACACAAACTGTACGCTTTAAAATCGCAGCAAAATCACCGTTGTATTTCCCTTGTGCCCGTAGGATCTTCGAGGATATGATTTCAAGTCAGATATCTACAGTGTCGGTATAACAGCTATACAGTTGGGAAGAGGCACTGTGCCGTATGTGGGAATGCCACCCACCAAGGTAACTCGACTGGTATACAGTCATCCCGCCAGCAAGAAGTCGACTCGCCACATGAAGGTTCAAAACAATGCTTAACTAAGTTTTATTCTTGGTTGCGCTTTCGTTGGTGGCGAGATGGTTTGATGGCAAGGTGACCAGATACCACTCTACTGGACCGCTTTCTTAACTTTATTTCTAGGTCATTAAATGGATAGAAGGTATCATGCGGTCTATTAACCTACTTTTAGATCGGGTGAAGATGCTTACTCCCCGAAGCATCTTGCTCGCTTGTGCGTAAGAAAACCCCTCGTACCCAGATAGAATATAGTCAAACCTGTATTAGGTGTATTAAGCGGACAAAAGTAACCGACTGCTCTAGGCAAAGTAGCCGACGCGTTCCGTCGGTCGTCTGTGCTTACTGAAACCCCTCGTCACTGACTGAATCTAAACTTTTGACAGGTATTACTAGAGAAGCTTAGAGGCGACACTCCAAAGCTTTGCGACTCATTAGTCATGAATGATGTGGATACATCAGCTCCTGGTGCCTCAGATTCCGGAGTGGGTAGCTCCGTCACTTCCCCGGGGGAGTGGAGAAACGGAGGTCAGCCTACCCCTCAGGGGAAATTCTCCGTGGCGTTCCAACAGGTACGTGACAGGATTTCACGAGGGTCTTGTGCTTTTTCAGTTACATAGAGTACTTTACATGTATCATCACTCTGAACGGATACGGTTCTAACTCTATTCGGAAAAAGACCATAAGCTTCATATCATATTTATCTCAGAAACTGTTTAAAAGATCGAGCTCTCTATCGGTGGAAGGTAGCAGTCTGCGTTTAAATTATCGTTTCTGGGGCCCTACATCGCGATTTTCGAGATCCGGCCCAAACCTTTGCTATCAAACAACTGTCGTAACGTAAGGAAGCTCGCGTGATCCCGCAACTTGCAGGACGCGAGTGTGCCTAAGTATATCTTCGAAAAGAAACTGGCTTCTTGCAGGTATGGAGACGTTGTTGGTGTTCCGTCTGCTCATATTTTGCTAACAAGATCCCATTGTGTTGTAGGTTGTTGACTTGTGTTTGCAGAGGGATCCTCGCTTAAGGTACATCGCTATTTCATTCCACTTACGTCTGTCCTCAATTTGCTAAACCCTTCAGCCTCAAAGAATGAAATATTGCTTCAAATTTTTGGAAATTCAAAGAAACTAAGATCTTTTAAATCAAAGAGAATTTTGTCTCAAAGAAAAGTCACAGTTTAAGCTCTTGTTTGTTTTCCGGAATTTATTTAGGGCGGACTTAAAGGATTTTCAAGTCTCCAAGAACTCTTTTTTGTCTCCTCCACTTTCTCAATCCGAACTAAACTTGCAAACACTCTCAAAACCGCCCGCCAAAACAAAGAAATTAAGTTTCACGTGACGTCATCCATGTGTCTGTACTCATATAGAGAATGGTTAACAACCAATCGCAGCGCGCCTATTATTTACCACACTTTATAAATTCTTATCGACCATAGCTGTCAACCAATCAGCGCGCGAGGAGTCGCTCTGTTATTAATAAGTATAGTTTGGAACAATGAGAAATAAAACTTAAACCAAGGATCAAATTTAACTGCAACACATCAAACAACATTGGATCAATTTGGGTGAACATTTCGGATCCGTTTGAACATCGGCTTGTAGCGCTAAAGTAAGTGATGCGTTCACTGTATTTTCAGACCGACAACCAGTGGTTTGGCTTCTCATCTGTTTTTCAAACAGGTAAAGTTGTAAAGTGATTGTAAAGTAAGCTTGGTACTTAAACCAAAGTTGTACCGTATTTACTCGACTCAACGCCGCCCTCAAATAAAGACCCATTGCGGGTAGAACTTGGTAATGTACACTATCCTGACAATTGCGTGTCTTCCTCAGCAAAAAAAAACAAGACTCTGGAACTTTTACATCTTTCCGTCTTACTTAATATTTGCAAATTATTTATCGTAACTGTTGTAGTGATTTAAGAAATGCGTTTTTGAAATAAACGTCGCCCTTCACAAAAAGCCCCATCGATAACCCCGCTCGCTCCCCCCCAAAAAAGTAAATAAAGAATAAAATAATAAAAATAATAATAGACGCCGCGGCATTTAATGTAAATTTTCCCCCTGCTGTTTGTTTTAAGGTAAAGAGGAAGGCAAGAGAGGTTTTAGCCGAACTTATGTCGGCCGTCCCGTCATTAGCGAATCGCAGCGAAGATAAACGAATAGGTATGTATATGAACCCTTAAAGCCTATCAAAAAGCAGTATTTCAATAATTCAGGAATAGTTCAATAGGCCATTATTGGAACGAATCGTTTGAAAGGTGAACCGTAGTGCTTATCCTGTTATATGGAAATAAATTTTTAATCTAACGCAAATTTAGTAGTTTATGTTCATGTGAGTGGCTGGGCGCACTAGCCTCGCTTACACAAAGAGGCTTAATTTTGCATGTTGCTAATTGATAACTTGAGACATGGCAGGCCAGCGGTCTCACATAGAGATAAGCGGGGGCGCCGTAATTGCTTTGCAGGGTTTCACGTGTATGTGCAGCCTTTCAATGAAATTTAGTAGTTTATGCTCATGAGTGGCTGGGCGCACTAGCCTCGCTTACACAAAGAGGCTTAATTTTGCATTTTGCTAACTGATAACTCGAGACATGGAAGGCCAGCGGTCTCACATGGAGATAAGCGGGGGCACCCTAATTGCTTCGCAGGGTTTCACGTGTATTTGCAGCCTTTCCATGAAATTTAGGCTGAGTTAAATTTGAGATATGGGTGTCCAGCGGTCTCACGTAGAGATAAGCGTGGTAGTCCCAACTGCTTCGCAGGGGTTCGTGTGTTTTTTCTGCCTTTCCATGTGGCTAAATGATTTTAGGCTATGTTAAACTCGAGACATATCTAGCCAGCGGTTTCCGTAAAGATTTGCGGGGGCGCCCTAATTGCTTTGACGGGGTTTCATGTTGATTACGTTCGCTTTTCGTTGTCTGTAGTGGCTCGTGCTTTCTAAGTGTCTGTGTATTCTGCTTCCTACCTAACTTAGTTTACCGCGAGACTCCAATCATAGTTACTGTAAGTATAGGCTCCCTCTACTAAGTAATCTCCAATGCAATATTTTCTTTAGATAAACTAGTAATCGTTTTATTGCAGACCAAGACATTGCCAGCTCAATAGCAAGTGAAGGGTTATCAGCCATGAATTTAGATGAGTGGTCATTTTGAATTCTGACCGGCTCCACCTGGGACATTCTTAACCCCAATTTGAGAGGAAACTGGAAACTGAGTCCCAGATCACGATGTTCCGAGTTCACGGTTATTCCAGGACAAGGGGAACTGGGAACTCATTACCAGAGCAAACAATAATTTTGCCGTTTTAATCAACATGAAACTGTTTATTTGCAGTGGTCTGCAATTTGACTTACCAAATGGAGAACTTGTAATAAGCTTCACACTTGACGAGATTGGTCTTTTTACAGATGGACTTCAATAATTATGAATGTACATTTGTAAAATACCCTTTACCAAACGAGCGTGTTGTTAGCCTTTGGGAATTCAGGGAAGGGTGTAACATCTCAAAAGGCTTTAGCAGGGTCTGTCCGCGACAGGTTCTGCGCAATACGGTGCCGGCTTCAAGTTCACAAATGCTGAACAATTTAACTAAAGTTCAAAAACACAAATGAGGGTAGCAGTGCATTTTTTTTAAAGAGGTTATGTACTTTAAATGTTGTAAAATAGCCATGTATTATATTGTAAAGCTTCTTTTGACAATGTAATTATCTCTGCCTATTATGTGTTGAAAAAAATGAGAGGGCTAACACTCCTTGCCGAGACCAACATTTGTGAACCGGGCAAAAGTACGGGAACCTTTGCACACCGCTTGCAACGATAGCCTACGTGTGGCCGTACCCTCCCCCTGACAAAGGAAAAATGTTTTTCCTTTGTCGGGGGGAGGGTGCGGCTACACATAGGCTACTGCAACGAGGGCTGTGATTAGTTTCACAAAACAATGGATAAAAGACCCTAATAATGCACCTAACCCAAATCACATTAGGAGGTGCAGGTTTTAGGGACAACTAAATATAGAGGTCTCAAAGAGGTACGGGCCACTTGAAATATGCCTGTGTGCACATCTTTTGGACATCACTCGAGCCTCTGCCAATGTAACGTTAACTTTGACCACCAGACAGTTCATACATTCACTCTAACTCTCTGTTTTAAGTCTGTCTACAACGGCCACTGACGTGCGCCCCATTTGCCATTTGCCCATTTGCCGCGTAACTTCCTGTGCGATCACACAGGCGTCCCAAGGTCACGTTACGAGTAAAGAATGTAAATTTAATTTCTCACACGGAGACTTACCTTTGATGTATTCCTGTGTTCTTTGGTGTGAATTCATCTATGTAGTCGGTTTTTTTGGCTTTACCGTTCGTGTTATGAAAGGACTGACACGAGTCACTCAGTAACAGCCAAAAAACGACTAAACAGATGAATTCGCACCAAAAAAACAGGAATACATCAAAGGTAAGTCTCCTTTATTTACTTTACAGAAAGAAAGGTAAACTATAATGATATTTAGCGTTCGCAGACCTCAGTATTTTACACAACGGTCACGTTGGGGACAGAACAAAGTGGCCTGGCGCTGTGGCTTGTTCCAGGCGTTCAGATAGTAGAGCGCGGCGGTCATTGGGGAGCGAGTTAAATTGTACACCGGGAAAACAGGGGGGGGGGACGAGGGGGGGAGGGGGCAGAGCGAGGTGGTCGTTATAGAGAGGTTGAAGCAAGAGTGAATGAATGGACTGTCCGCCAAAAAAAATGGCCGTTGTAGTGACAGAGGTGGCCGTTGTAGAGAGGTTGAAACAAAAGTGAACGTATGGATTGTTCGACAACAAAAGTGGTCGTTGTGGAGAGGTGGCCGTTAGTGGAGGTTTGACTGTATTTCTTACTGACTCTGTTTTACATTCCACACTCGTAACCTGAGCTTGGGAGGCCTGTGGTGCGAGAGGTTCAGACGTCGATTCCCAAGAGTGGCCTCAAATCGTCGTTTCGCCTTCTTTCGTTTCCGTGTCGCTTAAAGTAGCTTAAATACCCGTAAAATAGAGCCGTGGTGGAGAGAGGGGATAAAATAACCGCACCGTTGGCCTAGGTTAGCTCAGTTAGAAGAGCACTAGTCTGCCGAGCGGGGGGACACGGGTTCAAACCCCAGCCGGGCCACCACCCAAGGTCTAAAATCTTGTAAGATCATGCTGGCAGCGGGGACTTAGGAACTTGTTGCCGTTGGCATTGTCTCCTTCAAAGGCTTCCTTTATGTGTGACACAAGCGAAGGAAACGTAAAAGAACCCACACGGACACTGTTCCGAAAAGAGTAGGAGGAAGTGTTTACACACGTCATTCCTACCAAATTAAAAAGAAGGCGAATTAATAGCTTGCGAGCAAACTCTCCCATTTGGACGAGCGAAGCGAGTCTCGCGAGAACGCGCGAGCGAGCGGCGAAGCCGCGAGGGGCAGAGGAAAGGCCCCTCGCTCGCGCGTTCTCGCGAGACTCGCTTCGCTTGCCCAAATAGGAGAGCTTGCACGCAGGCTAGCGAATTACCAAATCAGCACACTCGAACAATAGAAAACTTCCAAGCCTTTATTTGTGTTCAAAATCCTGATTTTTCGACATAAACACAACTATCTTAAATAGCATTAAGTAATAAATAAACTAAGAATAAGCTCTTGAAGGGCTTTTCACAAACTTCCTTTGAAAATGTTCCAACCCTTTAAGCGGTTTTCGTTCTCTGTTTAAATAACTTTACCCTTCAGATTCAGTCTTGAAGCCAAATTGTTGTGATTAAAGTGTTCTCTGTTACGTTTGGCTCGAATGCCGTGGTTTCACACTTGTTTTGAGGCCGTAAATGAAAAGCCGAAGTATCACCATCGCAAAATATAATTTTCAGGTTGTCTGTGAATGAAATCTTAAAGTGTGACCATTCAAGTGAAAGCTACTTGGCAGTACTTCTCTGTGGCTCTGTTTACTGTGTTGTACTAGGTGGTTCTAAGCTGTTGGATCACAATATTTTGTATGGTTAGGTGGCGGTGTACAAGGTGGTTTTGACCCTAAAGTTCTGTGGGTGGAATCTGCACAGAGGACATCTCTAAAGCAAGATGCCTACTTTTATACTTCTTATTGAGAATATAAAAAAGCTCTTTCCCTGGAAAATATGATACAAAAGGAACAAAGCAGGAAAATAAAAGCCTTTTCTTTTTAACTACGAACGTTGTTTTCAAAGACATTTTGCTGACCTACTGTATAATTAAATAACCAACTGGCGGCCATAAACAGATCTGAGAGAATTCTAACTGGATGAGAGGTCGTTTTTACCTGTCATATTGAAAACATAACTTATCTGATTTGCAATCCTTTTTTTTTCTTTTAATTAAGTGTGCTATGTTCAAGCAAAATTTATAACTTAGTTTAAAATAAATAATCTGTTCCCTTGCTTCTCTTATTCAATTGGTACGTGAGTTTCTATCAAACGCACTTTCTTTATGCTTGGAAAAAATATATATATTTATAAATCTAGCAGAATTCTTCATCTTAGTACTGGTTTAACTAGACATGATCGGGAAATAGCCGCATAATTTATCTTCCTTGTTGACAATAGTAATAAAGTAATTTTAAGAAACACGAAACAACTTCTTACGTACATGTTTCGGCACAGCTAGTCTCAAACAACTGACTGAGGCTTACCTTTACGTACAGTCTACGTCACCTACCGTTTATTAAGAATAGAGAAAAACGTTCTTGATTATATTTGCCACTTGCACATCTCCCATAATGCACCTTATTTGCACCCCCCCCCCCCCCACCCCAAATTGTACTTAAGCATTGTTTTCAATGTCCCTTGGGACGGCTGTAATACCCAGAAGAAATGAAAAACAAAGTTATGCAAATTCTTGGGGGGCAAATGAGGTGCATTATGGGAGATGTGCAAGTGGCGAACAGGCGATTCCAATGACAAAAAAAAACAGTAAGGTTGATCAGCTTAACATAACTTAGCTTCAATCAACGCTTTAGTTTTTTTGTGTGTTTACAAATAATACGGACTAGTGAGGACATCAGACGTAATTAAATCACCGAGGCCATTCGCCTTGACATGCTAATACCCGGGTTTATTACCTTCAAGATTTTAACTCAATTAAACGTCTTTTGTATGGTTCCAGTCAGCGTAAAATTCTCAGCGGTTTTCCCATGCAAGTGACCTCCATTTCTTTTCTTTGCGACGACATTATACTTTTTAATTTTGCGGAAAACAATCTCTGTGGTTTCCATTCAAATTAACGAAAGAGCTCTCCTTTTCCACAACATCGCCGGTTTGGGTCGAGAAGTTAAACCAGTTCACACATTCGATGAACTCTTCTGGACTCGTCATTATGTCGCTTTAAAAATAACCCTACAGCCCATTCTTGATAATTTCCCCCACCAAGGGTGAATAGCCGCGTTGCCATGGAGAGAATATTTATTTCCACAATTGCAATGGCTCCGTTGTCGTAAAGTATCCCTGTTGGATCAAATGTTTCTGGGTTGTTAAGAAGCTTGTGTAAAAAAAGGGATAAAGATTGACGATCGCTCGCCCCTGTAATGTCCCTGAGCGTGTCTGAGCCGTAATCAGTCAAATCCGAAGCTAAATAAACTTGACGAGCATGAATCGCTTCCCGTGACTCCTGAACCCGAGCAGCCAGTTTTTCGAAACATCGCCTTGTTATATTCGCGCCTTTTCGTTGCACGTGTCTCTCCGAACGCACTTGAACACCTATAAATTTTCCCTTGAATGTGTTTTTGACAAAATTTCTGGCAATTCTCACAAGATTTGCGTTAAATTCCAGATCAGACGGTTGAAGTGGATTGGTGATAACTGGGTGAAGTGGAAAATGCGTGCGTTCATCACCAGTACCTCTCCACTGAACGATCCCAACGCAGGTTGCTCCTTGGAGAACCTTGTCCTCGAGTTCTTGGCCAGACCTTATGACTTCCGGGTCCACACACACATACCGGCTTATTTTAAAACCGATCTGTTTACTAAGTCGAGATCGCTTTATCCAAGGGCAATCAATCCAGCCATTGTGTTCCTTCGCTTGTTTGTACATAGCTTTCACCTCCGCATCACTAGCTCTGTACCACAACGCCGTATTTTTCATGAAATCTTCCTTGTCGAACAAGAAGTGAACAACGACTTGAAATCTGTTCGAACAGTGATGCTCGAGGTCATGAAAACGCTTAAAAGTACTGTAACCATGAGATTCTAACTTGAAATTAAAGTCTTGCACGTCGAAATATGTATCCAGTGGAGCGTAGTTTTTCACTTTTTCAACCTTTCGGTAGTAGTGACTCACTCCTCCTGGCAGCCCTGACATACGTGAGTTATTCACAAACGGAACAACAATTGCGCGATTCTCATATTTAGCTAGCGAAGCCAGCGCTAGAATGTTGGCAGTGGCTCGGCCTAACTGTTCATAATAGCGAAAAACATACAAAAATCTTGGCTTAGGTCCATGCATGTTGTCCTCGCCGTTATTTTCACTTTCAATGTCCGGTGGCTGACTGCGGGACTCATTACTGTCAGAAATTTCGCTGGCGTCTGCATCTCCCTCTTGCTCGTAACCACGCCAGACGTGCTTTTCGACGTTTGTCCGAGGAAGATAACGCAAGTTTACGCTAGAAAGTTCGAGCTTTTCACTTTCGACGAAGCTAGCAGGAACGTCGAGGACGCCATTTTCACGGAAGAGTAGAGTAATGAAGCTAACAACGATGTACAAGGCGATGGAAAAAAAGAGTATAAATAAACATTTCGTCCTTGTTCTAGCCATTAGGAATCTGGAGATAACATATCTCTTCGTCAAAGCCATGAATATTGAAGATTTTGTCGGACACGATACTCGAAATACAGCATTTGTCACTGAACAACAAGACCGGCCGAGAACACGAAAGGACTTTCAGGACACGCTATGCTAATACGAAGCCGGGACCCAGACAAAGTAAGCCGTCATCTGCATGTACTAATAGAGAAGGCCAAGACGAACACACCGAGACACTGCATGCCTTTAACAGGGGGTGGAAAAACCAAGTTTAGTTGTCGCTCCATCAAAACTGTTGACCCGAACCTCGACGAGATACGACTCGCTTGCTAGATCTAAAACGAAACCAAAGTATTCCTTTCGAGCAGCAATATCGACAGGTTGTGACGCGTTAATAGGCAAATTTAACTTGAAAGGGTCTATTTTTGAGGGCACATCTTCGTTTGGCTCTTAGCTCGATGTACAGTCCTATATCAATGATTTCTGCGGGGGATTTTGTGTCTTCCAGCTGTCAATATATTGATGCCCCAACATGTAGATTAACATGTCGTTGTTCGACTGTTATCCAAAACTCACGTGCTGAGCCAGGGTGAGCGCGTCACGCTCAATGAGTGTCCTTTGTTGTCATTTTTTAAGGTTCTGACTCGACAAAAATTAAATCTAAACTCTGCGATGGCGTATTTCTTAAATATTATCACAAGAAATCTTAAATTTATCTCAATGAATATTTCTAGGTCACCCAGATTACCATTGGTTATGTAAACAAGCTTGTTCGATTCAAATACGCCTACTTTGCATAATAATTCCCCGCCGGAAAAAAATAGTCCTTTTCTTTCAGTAGCCGCTAAATCACAATTTAACAACTTTGCCTTTCAAAAAAACTACACACTGCAAAAGAGAAATAAACTTTTACGACTAAGACACCCATTTATACATTAAAATAAGCCGAAATACCGGCGAAGGCAGAACACACGGTTCCATCAAAAGTGGTCGACTGTCAACACAAAATTACAAGAAATTGTCGCGATGACACTTTTAACGCCTTGTAAGTGGTTAATAGAGCGATAAATCATATTCACAGCAAATCGCTTTTCATTTTTAAAATCACAATTTCAGAAGCAATGGGCTTAAGCAGATTATTTTACGAGAATGCATATTTTAAAACTGTGGAAGCATGCGCGTCTTTCCCACTGATATTCAGAACCCATCGCTGTTGGAATTTTATTCATGTGTAAAGACTTCCTGGTGATCTTGAATCTTACATGCAGAGATCACTGTCATCGTACAGATAAAATGTCTGTAATGACTGAATATTTTGCCCACCAACAGATTTTTATCAAGTGGTTAACAGTAGGCATCCTTCTTTCTCTTAAGGAGCTCTGAAAACTAATCTTGTTCCCCTAAGCTCTGAAAAGGTCTCGGAAATTTTTTTGCCCCTCATCTGACTTCAAAACTCGCAGATTATCTGTTTTAGTTATTTCCGTATAATTATTCATCATTCCAAAACGGCTGGGAATTAAAAAAAAAGGGAATCAAAGTCTTTTTGCAAATTCACATAATATTTCTACCTCTTCTAATATAAACAAAACGAAAAGGAAAACCGAAAAACAATTAGCCTATTTTAGTGGTCCGCAATAGCACTTAATTGAGAAGACGAGATTTCACCGTAGTATGATTGTTAGATATGAATGGCAATGAAATAATTTGTAGCAAATTAACATATGAAATAGACATACCACATCAACAAAGGGGCTGAAAGTAATTAGCCCATGACAAATTAAATACTCTGAGCGATCGATGTTAAACAGCGACGGTTTAAAGACTTTAAATAAGCTTTCTTTCTAGCGAAACGTTGCTGACTAACGTTTTTCACCAGATTTCATTTCGCTTGATACGACGACGGAAAGAAATGAAAAAATGCACTTTCAATATCCTCAATAGTTATATGTGACGTCCACACCGCAATCATCAAGGAAAACAATTGTCATAGACAATAAGCCTCATGAAAAGTTTGTTGAGAGCGAAGCCCTAATGAGTCATTAAACAATAATAAACATTGCTCATAAATCAGTTTGCACAGTCAAAGAGGTTTCCACGCCAAAAGAACATTGTTGAGTTGAAATGTGTCGAAACACTTCCAAACGTTGCATTGCGGACATTTTTGCGGTAGAAATAACTCACTCAAACTTAGAAGAAGTGGCACTTCATATCTCCTTCTTAATCCATAAACGCGCAGTCACCAAATTCCTTGTTTCTTTTCCGTCTTAGGAAGTGGAAATATTCATGCTCTTTTGACCTCTTGTCTGAGAGAGATGGCTAATGCCCCACTCAACATAACATGTTCAGAAGGCGGGGTGGGGTGGAGAGGGGGGGACACGGGAATAGGAGAAATGGAAAGGAAAAAGGGAGATGAGTGTTCTAAAAGGGAGGGAAAAGGGAGAAATAGGAGAAAACTACGCAACAATGCTTACAATCGAAAAACGGCTAAAGGGAGGAAGCCAAGAAAAAGGGGAGCCGGAGCCGAGAGTGCAAGGTACGGGAAGCGGGAGGTTTGGACCCCGTGAAAAGGGCTCGGAATAAAAACTTGAATTCCAGTTTGTCCTTTAGGCAAGGAGCTTTAACATTTTGCTAACCCGGGGCCACTTCTTGCTTGACTTAGTTAAATGATTTACTCAGAAGATGACTTGGTTAGACCCTCGCCCATTGGGCACGTGAGCTTTAAAAGTCACTTGCCAAGCAAGAAAATCTACTTGCCCTGGACTACCAGACCAGTGCTGGATCCAGACCTCGAGATAAGGGGGAGAGGGGGAGGGCGGTCATCCAGGCCCTTAGATAAGGGGGGAGGGGGCTGTTCCCCCCCAATTTTTTTCGGCCATTGGGGCCTCAGTTTGGTCTAAAAATAAGGGGGGCGTCCCGGGCCCTTCCCCTAGATCCGCCTCTGCAGACGGGACTTTTTTCGAGCCCTGCTGTTTTCCTCTTTCCCGTTCTCTTCTGATAGTGGCCAAGGAAACAATTCACAAAAAATATAGATATTTCTTTTTCCAAAATCCTAGAAAGAACTAGCACTATATAAAAGTTGTGATAGTATTCTTTGGCCCGGAAAACGTTCTTTATTCGTCAAACCTACCACTCGAATGCGCCGGCCTTTAAGAATAATCTATGAACAAGAATGACCGAACAGGCGCTACAGAAATGTTTACAAACTTCTTTGACCAACGCATAAATGAAACCCTGCAAACTCCAAAAAAAAAACAAAAAAAACCGCCCATCCGCAAAATGTAACACACCCGCAACAATTTTCTGCCACACGTTTAGTTCATTCATCAATAACCAACACTTTTCAGTGGCAACTTGCTTTCGTGGAGTCTTGCTATGTACGGTTTTGGAAAGAATGTCACTGTTTTAATAATAATAATAATCTTTATTGAGGAAACTTTTTCATAAAAGATATGGTTTTCAAAAAGGACCTCAAAACTAGATATATATTATAAAAACAAAAAAAAAAAGCTATAAAATTGCAAAGGGATTAAAAAGATACAAAAAATGCATAAAAAATTAAAAATAAGTATAAGTAAAAATTAAACGTAAGTAGCTATATTAAAAACTTAAAAACATTACGTTTAAAACTATTTACATTCCTTGAGTCTTTGATCGTCTGACTGAGGGAGTTAAAATCGGAAACGGCATGATATTGTGTTATTTGCTTCCCCCAATTTCTTTGGACACGTGGTAATCTAAAATTGCCTTTGTTACGTGTATTATGCCTATGAAGTACGTCTTGTCTAATCAAGTCCATATCGTGATTAATTAGGCCATTGATGCATTTGTATACGTGTACACACCTTCTTTGAAAACGCCTTTTCTCTAGAGGCAGCCACTTGAGAACGGCTAATGCCTCAGTGGAGGATGAGTACAATGGTCTATTTAAAATAACTTTAGCGGCCTTATTTTGCAAAACTTGCAAACTAGACATAAACACGAGACATTTACACGAGATACTTAGAAAATAATCAGACCTTCTACATACATGTAACATTTTTTTGGAGATATTTGATCAATAAACTCCGGAAAAATCTTCTGAACTGTCTACTACCATTTTTCCAGATATTCGTTGCTCTATTAAAGAGATGTTTCAGAAAGAAATTCGTATCGAACACGAGTGTTCACATCATACAGCTATTTCAATTAGCAGTCTTGTAATTCTGTCTTCTCAAACTCATTAATAATTCATTAAGAAAATACAAAGGAAATTAATGTTTAATGAGTGTTTGGAAATCGGATGAAACACTGCTTAGTATTTGCATCCTTAATTTCTCCTTCAAAAATGATTTTGTTTGAGAAGAAATATCAAACATTCGACGCAGTGTTTCGTCACCAGATGAAACACCTCGAAGTTCGTCAAAAATACTCCGCTGCGCGTCGTATTTTCAACTCTCTTCTCGGTGTTTCATCTGGTGATGAAACACTGCATCTCATGTTTGATATATTACTTCAAGTACAGTTGAACCTCTCAACAGAAAACAACGGCCACCTTGGAAACAAATAAAGTGGCCGCTTTAAAGAGGTTTAAACAAGAGTCAATATATGGAATGTCCGCCGAAAAAGTGGCCGTTATAGAGAGGTGGCCGTTATAAGACGTTCGACTGGTTTCAGTTTTATCCATATCTTAATATTTCTATATCTCGTGTGTATTTTCAGTCTTACTCTTCTAATTAAGTTTTCTCAAGCAAGTATATGGATGGCTAGATTAAACATATTCATAGACAACCTTCCAGCCTGTCTAACGGATATCTTCAGATATTTTTCTATGGATTTTAATATTTCTAATATGTCTATTTTCTATCTTATCTTTTAATTAAGCGTTTTTGAGCGCTTACTGGTAGTGAAGCTAATACACCACACACTGATGGATAGACAGCCAAGAAGCCTGTCTACCGGATAGGTCCTCTAATATTTTCAAGCCTGTTTGACTCGATTTAAGCACATACAGATAGCAAAGCTATTTTTGAACATATTTTAGTCAGCCTACCACAAATCAACTCCAAAGCAAAGTCTAACAGTTCAATGAAACGTGAGTGGGTCTGCCATTAGCTAGTGTCTCTCAACCTCTCGTACGCAAAGGCCACATTAAGAACAGTGGCTTCATCAAACTTTCTCCCCACAATCATCATTCCCACAGGCAAACCATCGCTGAATCCTGCGTTGATTGTAAGAGCTGGGTGCCCTGTCACGTTAAATGGACCAGTGTTCTCGCAGAAATCAAAAGCGTTTCCTAAGTATGGAACATAATCAAAATCAGTACATGCGGTCAGTTCTCTATTAATGGACACCTCGAGTCCCTTTCCTTTTCTTTGACTCTCTGTAAGTAACCGAAAACCAAGAGTTGGAGCCTTCCATTCTTCAGTCATTTCCTTTTAGATGACTTTCTTCAAAGTGAACATCTCTCTCTACGCCAAACACCTAGGACCAGTTATTTAAACGGAGTTTTAGCCAGTGTTTAACAAAACCGCGTTCTAAGCCATTTTCAGTTCGACGAACGCTTTTATGTAAACGCCATTTTTCGTGAACAGTTCATGAAAGCATATGGCGTAGCCTTGAAAAGCATTTGTCCTTTTAAAATTACCCACTAAGGAAGAGTTCTGGAGGTCTAAGATTTCCTAAACCGCAGTCTATGTTAGACTTTGTTTAAATAACCAACCCATAGAGTTGAACCCTTCCGTTGTTCAGTCATTTTCTTTGAATTCGCTCTACAAAGCACCTCTCCTAGAGGGACACTCAGTGCTTGTCTGGACGATGTCCGTCTTACAGACAGCGATATAGGGACAAAGTAGACGACGAACTACTCGGTGGATAAGCCTTCTACAAAGTCATTATTATTGTTTTATTATTTATTAACTTGTCTCAGGAGACAATAATCCGGAGCAAGCGACTTCCATGTACTTGTGTCACGGCGTTTTCACTGTTCAGTTTATTTTCAGAAGGATTTTGGCGCGAATTTAGAACATTCTAGTCCCACGAACCAATCGGCACAACCTACGGCGCTGAAAAGGACGTTTTAGTTTTCCGTTTAGTTTTTCTTTCTCATATGTCATCTTTCAAATGTGCTCATAGATAGAACGGAGCTTCCATTTTTGCGGGGAAAAGTGCGCTAAAATGTATCTAAAAATAAACCAGCCCTTAAAAACGCCGTGTCATAGGCCTAGTATGGGAGTTGCTCTCTCCAGGTGATGGGCTCCTGCTTGTCCAAAACATTTCCCCGAACGCTCCCATCAAAATTAAGTGAGGACCATCCACTACGGTTACTTACCAAAATTCACTTCACCAGAGTCTGGGACTTTTGGCGGCTGGTTAATGATTGTTGGCATAATAAGAACGTCGTAGAATTTCAAAGCTTTGTCGTACTCTTCATATAATTTGCGTGCTAAGTTGATCGCCTTTCCATGAAATACCCCATGACTATCTTCATGTAAAAGGGCACCCAGTATCATGGTTAATTTCCCAACAGGACCCAGATCTTTCCCACGGGTTGTGAAACCACGACCAATGGCTGCTTGAAGACTGGTGTCGACAAAGCCTTTGGCTTCTGAATTAGACCCTTTAAGAACAAATTAATGGAGAAGAAAAGTGATGACGTCACAAAACTAAATTTGTGAAATTATGAGATTGGTTGGTACATCCAGAAAGAACAGGTGAAAAATGTTCACTTGCCAAAATTCAGCCTGTTCTGTGGTGCAAATTGGTGAGGACATATAACCTTTCTAGTTCTCTACAATGTAAGACAAGAGATCAGTATTTGTCTTTTTTTTAGAGGTGCTTTTCAGCTGTATCAGGATTGGTTGGGAAATCAATGAACGAAGAAACCTAGCCCCAAAACAAAACAGCTGGATATATAGGCAAACCATATAAAATATCGACGGTTATAATCTCTGAAGCTGTCTAATAAGCTACATATTACACTCACCACTAAGTAGTCTGTAACCCCCTTCCATGCAAAGCGCGTCACATACTCTAATCCCTGTCAACGAAGCAAAAGATCAGAATTTGCGTCAAGTGGTAAGTCAAAGAACAAGAAATGATCAGGCAACCCATGCATCCAGGAGTTCACATTTCCCAGAGCGAACAACTTTCATTCGGCATTTGCAAAGAGCAGTTTCCAGTTTTTTAGGCGACGTCCATGAAAACGTCGTTGAAAAATAGACTCCGCGTCCTTTTAAACTTTTTCGCCACTATACCAATTTGCCCTGTTACTTAAAAGAAGAGAATTGTGGTTGGGGATGAGTAGAGGGGACCGCGCCCGAATTCAGACAGAGATGGTAGAATTCATTGCCTTGCCGTTCCCGTTCTCAAGTTAACTTAAAATTTGGTCATTTCACGTCGTAGTTGTGCAGGGACAGCAAAGAAATGTACAAAAAAGAGTGATGCACGTGCAGAGTTGTTGTCTTGCTCATCAAACCTATTGCTTTTTTGACGTTCGCCGTGCTGTCGCCGTCGTAGTCTCGTAAGGTCCCTAGTATGTCACAGACGAATACGCAAACCTTAGGGTGGATCTCCACTGTTGTGTAATTTGCACGTGTGCAAATAAAATAGAGGCAATGTATGAAAGGTCACACGTAAACGTAAAACTTAAACCTCGCTCATCTATTTACGCGCGTGAAATTTACGGGGGTACCCAAATATAAATTACACGACAGCGGAGATCCACCTTAAGGCAAAGACCAGCAGTCGTGTGGTCCTTGGGATAGAACATATTAATATTGCTTGTTTCACATATCAAAGGCTACAGCCTACCATCAAAATGAATTGGTACTGACACCTGTCCAACAGTAGCACCCAGTGATGATAACCGATCAGCGGCTTCTTTCACCATTGTCATAATCTTCATGTCGGCATCCGGCATGTTGAATCCCTCCTTTAGCAGTCCGATACGCAGCCCGGAAATGTTACCTGTGAGCTGTAGAGGTTTATAGGGAGACAGAGAATTAGTTTGGCTTACATATATGTCAGTGAGGAAAAGCAAATCAAGTGAAAAAATCACGCGTTACCAAAGCTAAACGACAAAAAGTGAGACTTTGAGGAGGATGAGCTTGTTTGGTGAAAGTTGTGTTCTCTGGAGTGAAAAGTCCCCTTGCTATTTTGTGTCAAACAGCTTGGGTGCTGGTGGAAAGAGCTGGCCGAGGTTAGATTTCTTAACTGGTTTTGTTGACTAGCTCAGTGTTTCATTTAATAAGTATTGTTAAGCTGTCTAAAAATGTTCAAACCCTGGGAAGGGTGGGGAAACCTGAACTATTGTACTTACAGAGCTGGTGTATATGGCAGGAGTGCTGAGATCGCGTGGTTGCCTTGGATCCAGATCTCCATCCGATCCTGCAACTACCTTAATGAATCAAACCACAAAGCAAGCATTCAAATGTCTAAGGACTCTTGCTACACTTGCATATATGCTTTGACAAACAACTCTCAGTGCTAATGCATTGATTGGCTTGATGTGCTCTGTGAAGGCTGATAGCTCATTTTTCTGTGTGAATAATCTAAAGTAATATTTCTTTCTGTGTAATGTATGTCTGAAATTACTCAACTTCGTCCTGATAAAGTCGTGAAGTTGTCGTTGCCTCTAAAAAGCAATTTGAAAACAAAAACTAGGTAAAAGGCTTCTTGTAATTAAACACTAGAACACACACCCCTAACACAACCATAAAAAAATTTCCTAAAGATATTTGCAAGAATCTTACTTGCGGGAAGTTTCTAGTTTACCTCTAAAAGTAAAGCCACATCTTTCACAGTTCTTGCCATCGGTCCTGTGTGATCCAAACAAGTGTGCACTGGGATTATCCCTGTGTACGGCACTAGCCCATACGTTGGCTTCAATCCAACAATCCCACAGGCAGTGGCAGGTATTCTTATTGAACCTCCTTGATCACCGCCCATAGCCATGTCCACTTTACCTCCAGCGACCTGTTAATAATACTGATTTTTATTCTATCATCAACAATGCCTTGCCCTCATAGATGGTACAGATAATTTCTCCACTTTTCAAAACACAATTTCCTTTTTTTCTTCAAGGACTTGAAGTTGTATCCCAAATTGGTCTCAAAAGCACCCTTAACAAAAATATATACTTTACTCACCCGGCACAAAACAGATGGCCTAAAAAATATATACTAACAATGACACTTACCAGTGCCGCACAACCAGATGAGGATCCAAGTGCCATTCTTTTTTCATCATAAGGATTAACAACAGGACCTGTGAATGAAGTACAGCTGGTCGCAGTGAAACACCACTCCTCACACACTGCTTTACCGGTGATTGTCCCACCAGCATCCAATATCCTGGATACCACAGTTGCATCATGATCTGGGATGTAGCCTTCCAACAGACGTGACCCGCACATCATGGGTATTCCCGCTACAGAAATGGTGTCCTTCATGGCTATGGTCTTTCCAAGGAGTTTTCCACTTGGTGCACCAACTATGTTACATCGCCAGTACCTGCAGTGGAAAACTGACTTTTGACCTTTGTATCATGCTACTTAATATTGTCAAGATACGCACATTAGCCCCGGGGACACAATACAGGGACAGGTCTCAGCAACAATTCACTTTGTGTCATCCCATGTACAGAAATCCAAGGCAGTCTTGGATTCTCCTGCTTCCACGCCATGGATTCCAGATCCCAGGTGCTGAATTCTGGATTCTTTGTCACTGAAACAATCATTAGAGGGATTTTGGATTGCTTGAGCTGTATTCCCAATTCCAAAGCCCAGGATTCCGGACTCCACAGCAAAAACGTACTGATTCTGGATTCCACAAGCAAAAATTTACCCGATTCTGGAATCTGGATTGTTACTCACATGGGGTGATTCGTGTGACATGAGAATTTTTAAAAAATTTTTTGTACCCAATACCCAATTTTTTTTGTATAACAAGTTGCACTAACTCAAGGAAATCAGGCCTGCACACATTTTTAGGATGTTCTGCATTTATTCTACAAACGTTCTGCAGACATTCGCAGAAGATCTGCTGATATAATCTATAGACTATCTGCAGATCTGCTACAGATTTCCTGGCAGCTCTGCAGCAGACTATAAACAGATTAGCTGGTCTCGCATGGGAAAATAACAGTAAAAATTGACTACAAAACCCCCAACTCACCATGCATTGAAAGGGTTTTCCTCTGGGGCTGGTCTGTAGCCAGGTTCTCGAGGGTATTTAACATGAGGCTTTGGATCTGGTAACTCACTGATTCGCTGATAAGTATCATTTAAAAAGCTGAATATGGCTTCTGAAAAGGTTTCGAAAATGGACACTTAATTAGACTTAGACATCACATCATGAAATGACATGAGTTTAAAGCCCTAGGTGACTAGTGGGAGAGTTGGTTGGTTCATGTCCGGGGGGGTACTCCTGGGAATTCTTGGTGGGGGTGTGCCGCTCGGTTCTTCAAATCCTGACCCAATATCAGCCCAAAAAATTGTAATTATCCACACCCATTTTCAAAGTAGACCTCTAAAATCCATATCTGTTTTCTGACCTAGCCTTTAGGCAGAAATTATGTTATCATTACTTAGATTAGGGTGCAAACACAAAAACTATTCAAATTCATTTCGAATTTGCATATTTTTCTTTCTTTCTTACTCATTTAGAATTGAAACAATAAAGATGTTCATACACTCCTGTAGTTCCCTCGAAAACCCAACCTGAGTTTCAGACCAAAACAGCCCAAGAACCCTATCCGATGGGGCGGCACATACCTATATGGCTTATATAAGGAAGTACCCCCCTTGGGGGGGGTTCATGTGTAGCCGTTCACCTTGGTACATGCTGATATCTTCTTCTTTTATGTCAAATCCCAATTGATGAGATAGCATCCTTATTTTTTCGGTACTGGGGAACTGTACGTCTGGTAAAGATTCCTAGAAGGGAAATGCAGTGATCAGAATTTGGTTCGTGGTAAAGACACCTCTTTTCTTACAGAAGTTTGAATCTCAATGCTCGAACCCTGACAAAATTAAAGCTTATACCCTTCGCGATAAGGAAACACGTTACGTCAAAAAAGCAGGGGGTTATTCGATCGAATTCACTGTACTATAGTATACTCGCCAACTTTTTCTGAGATATAAGCGTGAGATTTTTATCCTGGGAGTGCTGGGATTTTTGAAAATGACACGATCATTTCTGAAGATTCCCGAAGAATTCTGAAGTCTTCGGAAGAAGTCCGAAGTCTTCCGAAGACGTCCGAAGTCTGCCGAAGGCGAAGTTATTGAGTCCCAGTCTTAGGACACGTATAAACGCGAGCTCGCTCCCAGTGCTTTTCACTTCAAAATCAGAGATCGCAAGGAAGGTATTGTCATTTATTCATTTTACACATGGTTTTCGTTCCTTACATGGGTCTGAGTTAACATATTTTTGGAAATTGTGTCAAGCAAGACGGCAACAGCTCACATTTTTCAATCAGGCGTGAGAAATTGGCCCGCAAGCGTGAGCCGGCGTGAGATCGAAGTTTTCAACCCGCAGGCGTGAGACTCACGCCTAAGGCGTGAGAGTTGACAGGTATACTATAGCTACTAACCTGAGATCAGGCTCAATTTAATAACATTCCAGCGGGGAAGGCGAAGCGAAAACAGATTTTAGCGGTAGCCGTTAGAGAGAATGTATGAGAACCGCTAAAATTGGGCCTGACCTCAGGTTATATAGCTACTAAATTCCCTAATATTCTCATAAAATTGGTCAAGCTTTATACGTCGATGTTTTCTAGATCGAGATCGAGAAATAAAAAACCACTTATTGTAAACATAATAGTTGTTTTCTTCTCCATAAAGACAACGCATTGCTGGTAGAGGGAGGGAGGGGCTGCCATCTAATCAGAGATGGAATACGAAAAGAAGATGACAAAAGCCTACCTCAGTCGCACCTTCTTCCGCCATTTTGAAAGTTGCGCAGTGAGGGGTCTGAAACCTACAATGTCTTTTCACGGTGCGCGGCGGGGAGGGGAAGGGGGTGCACGGTGGGTGGGTGGTGCTACATGAGATTGGGGTATAAACGAAAACGTTTTTTGAAGCGATGTTATCAAGCTTATGCAGTAAGGTATTTTTTTATAATGAATTTTTCAATTTATTGGGGTTATCAAAACTTTTTAAAAAATTCAGCATCATAGCCCTGTTCCCCTGTATGAAGGCAACGCAAAGAAATTTTGTTTGATAAAAACTGGTTCATACAAGCTTTATTTTTCAATTTCAATTTTTCCTTGCTGTTTAATACAAAGCTAGATACATAGGTTTATAGGCTATTTAAAAGCTTCGTTAATCAGTTAAATTCCACACTTGATTGACTTGGGTACATTGAAGGATTTGAACTTGTACTTCTAAGAATTTTAAGTTACCGAGAAATAACAGGATGCCTAAAATGTGTTTAGTTATCTTGACTGTCTAAGAAATTCCTCACAGCATCTGTATATATGATCAAACATTTCTTCAAAGTCCGAACTATCTCCGTAATAAGGATCCTCAATTGTTCGTTGTCCTTTAGGATCGTACGTTCCAAACAGCTTCACTTTAGCTCTCGCAGTTCCATCAGTAGGCCTAAATTCCTTCAGATCCTCCACATTGCTATCATCAAAAGCCATTATAACATCGAAGTGGCGGAAATCATCTTCGTGTACCTGTCTGGCTCGGTGTGGATTCGCAATTCCATGTTTCTTCAACACTTTTAAGCCACGACTGTCCGATCGAAGTCCGCGATGGAGATCAAGTATTCCGGCGCTATCGATTTCCCAATCAGCGCTGTTCCCTCTTTTTTCGAGAAGATGTTTGAGGATTGCTTCGGCGGAAGGTGAACGACATATATTTCCGAGGCAAACGAACAGGATTTTTCGATCTTTGCTATCCGCCATTTTGATTGAGAAAAAGGCATACATCGGCATACATGCGACTTTAAGTGATGTTAAATTAACCGCTGACCAGGATAAATTTTAATAAAATTCAAGATGGCGGGTCAGGGTGTAGGGTTCAGTGAGTTATCCTCTTCATCAAATGGTTCAGACAATACGAAACGGCCAGGAACACCGCAAATAACACCATCAGAGCTTAGTCGTCCCGTCAATTTACAAAGAATCGCACAAAGGAAAGCTCAAATCAAGACATATCCTGTTAGAAAAAAGCTTGAAAAGCTGGGCGTCTATTCATCTTGCAAGGTAAAAGTTACTTGACCTCATTTCATTGTGTATGCTCACTGGAGTGGAATGATGGAAAAATCTTTTATTTTCTTGTAACGAACTTTTTTTCATGGCTGATGGTATTTAGGTTTCTTTAAATGCTGAAATCTTATTATGCCACGGTTCTCATTGTTTCCTGTGGGGTCACATTCCCCTTCGATGATATTTTTTAGCTTTTTATTGTCAATTTTGAAGGTGTTAGGCATGAAATGTGTGAAGGTAAGATGCCACCACAAAACCTGCAAAGTTTTTCAGAATGATAGTGAATGTGTGGTTCCAAAAAATATCCAGAACTCTCCCACGGAAGACTCTTTGATTTACACCCCCCACCCCCCAGGATTTTCCATTCCAGGGGGGTCTTTGATGACCTCCCCTCTCCCCAGGAATTTCCAGAATTTTTAAACAGGGACTTCTTATCACCCTCTGAAATACAAAGTGGTTTTAGTACTTTAAAAAAAGAAGTGAATACAAACTCAGTTACGAAAACACGGTAGAATTTTATCACAACAGTGTAATGGAAGTGTAAACTTTACTTAAGCTTATTATTCACCTAAACTTTTACCTTCTTCGCCATCAAGTTTGCAAATTATGTCTGTGCTGTTTTTATGTAA
The DNA here is from genome assembly GCF_958299795.1 of Porites lutea. Lineage (NCBI taxonomy): Eukaryota > Metazoa > Cnidaria > Anthozoa > Scleractinia > Poritidae > Porites > Porites lutea. Next base: position 4,196,583 of record NC_133203.1, read on the forward strand.
GCTTATAAGCTTTAACATTTGGGTTGCAAAGTTTAAAACATCGGTTGTTCTACGTTTTTGTGCTAACTCGGACATGAATGTTATGAGGAGAACTACTTAAGTTTCACTTGCTGAAACAACTTTGCAAACAAAAAAAAAAAAAACGAAACTTACAAGGTTCCTTTCTGGCTGTTTATTTGTCTACACATTTTGTCAGTTTCTTCAGGTTGATTCTTATTTCAGGACCGAAAACTTTGCTATCACATGCCAAATTAATGCGATTGGTTTTGCATTTTGTGAACATTGTGATGATTAGTATAGGTAATAGCTTGATTTGTAGTGACATTTGACATAAATACCACGAGTGATGTTTCGAATTGTTATACGTTATTTCACGAGCCGTTAGGCGAGTGAAATTTGAGACAATTTTGAAATATCCCGAGTGGTATTTATGCCAAATATCACGTACAAATCATGCTGTTATTTGTTTATACCACTACCCTCAAAAGGTTTGTAATTTTCACAAGTAGGTATTTCAAATTAAGCTGAAATACCACTGCTCTTAGCCAATCAAATTGCAGAAATTTCTCATGTAGTGGTATAACAGAAGTAATTTTACTAGCAAGGTAGCCAGGCCTTCTGAAGGTCGAGCAAGAAATGGGAATGAAAGAACTCTCATCTTGTTGCATTTTTGTGAGTTGTAGAATATTATATGTTATAGATCGTAGATAGTTAGACACGATTCCTGGGAAGACCAGTTTTATTGTGATAAGATTTCGTGTATAAATAAAGTTGATAATGATGACAATGATGATGAGTTACTACCCCCATTATAAACACTGATAAAACATGAAACCTATCAAAAATGCGTTTCCTGCAAGTGAAGGTAGCGAAAAATGATACTCAGTGAATGGAGGTGAAAGCACTAAAATGTTGGTCGGACGAAAATGAGACAAAGCTGGAAGTCTGGGGACAAGACTCCAGTTATGTCCACTATTTTAGATTGCTTCAACTTTATTTAAAAAACACATCATTCTTCTAGAGATTGTAGTGCTAGCTAACTCAAAGAAAACAGAAACATTAACCCATTCGTCCCTGAACCGCCCGTAACCGCCCGTGCGCATCCAGGTCCTTTCTACCCTTTGTGATGTCATCAGGTTTAACGGTCAAGGACAACTTTCTTCGCTAACTTGTGTAGAGTGAAGAGATCTTTCAAACCATACCAGAATGAGCACAATTCAGTCAAGGACACGGGAGAAAGAAGCAAAAAACCACGTGACATTGACCTGAAAATCTCCATGAAAATCTTGTTCCATTACCCACCTACTTTTCCTTTCACCTAATCCTAAGATCCTAAAAGCTTTCCTAAGAACTCTTCCCACCAAAATGAAGCCTACTAAATGCCCAGCAAGAGAAAAAAAAAATGAGGCAAGAAAAGCGAAAAAAGAAGGGAGGAGAGAAAGCGAAAAGTAAAAGTCAAGACTGCTGTGTCACTTTTAAACCCAAAAACTATCTCGAAATTTTGCTTTCTGCGCATGCCCGAACTTCGCAAGCTGATATTTTGCATCTGGATCAGAAGGCCACAAAGTGTACGACCTGTAAACCGGTTTGTGGTAAGTTTTAGCTCTTTATAGCACGATAGTGACCAGAAAACCACTCGACTAGCTTCAAAACGCGTTTTTCGGCAAAATCTCCAGGAGTGAATGGGTTAAGCAAAGTACCAAGCTTTTCGAAAAAAATCCACTTTTCAGCATAAAACAACCAAATCTGTCTATTTCATGTAAAATCAGGTGAAAAAGTTGGTAAAAGGCCATTTTTAGGTTTTTTGATTAAAGCATATGATGTTAACCTCATCTCAATGGCCAGGAGTCTTGACTTTTGTTTCAAAACAATGTATGTAAGTATGTTTTTGTGCTTCAGATTGATCGTAGGCTCATCACCCTTTGGAAAAGAAGTTTCCCATGAACCCCCCTACCCCTTGGAAATTACTGCCTTTGAACCCCCCCACCCCCTCGCAATTTCCAATGATCTTCCATGGGGGGTGGGGGGGATGGATATTTTCTGGAACCACACAATAAGGTGGATGATGGAAGTAGATGAAAGTGAATGAGGGTGGATAAAAGTGGATGATTTAATGAATGAAGGTGGATAGATGGATGAAGGTGAATGAAAATGGATGAAGATGAATGACATTGATTGAAGATGGATGAAGGTGGATGCTTGTGAATGAAAGTGAAACCTCGGTATAATGAAGGACCAAGGGCAAGGTTGTCACTAAGATTTCAAGTTACCAGGTAAATATAACAACTAGGTGGGGAATCAAACAGCTAAGGATTTCTTTTGGTTCTATTTTTCTTCTATTTTCCATTGAAAGTAGCCAGGGGCCACATTCATAGTAGTTGGGGCAAATCCCGTCCCCCGGCCCTTTATGACAGCCCTGCAAGGGACTGACAAAATATGTTCGCTAAAAGAAGAGTTTGTTATATTGAGGTTTTTTTTTCCATATATTTTGCTATAACTGGGGATAGGAATATTGTTCGTTATACCCAGGACTTTGATTTATAGAGGTTTGTTAAAACAAGGTTCCACTGTAATAATTATGTTCGCAAATAACCTCGATTCTACATAACTGGGTACTTGTAGTGGGTATGTCCATGAGATCTTTTCCCAAATGTTTACCTCTCCCCCATTCCGCTATACAAAAGTACGTGAAATTTTGTAACTTTGAAAAGCCACATCTTTGTTAGTTTTCAACACATCACTCTTATATTTAACATTACTTCATTGCTTTTATGGTGCTCTTTCCTGTAATGTTGATAAATTGTCACCAACTGTAGTTCAAGCCAAAAGCTGACAAAACCATGGAGGGGAGGAGGCTGTACATTTTTGTAACTTGCAAAATAACATTCATTCTTTAAAAACGTGCCAATGCTGAAAATTAAAGAAAAGTGACAATTTTGTGTGTGAAAAATAGAAAAAATAATAGTACCGCTTACAGTTCTTAGCTTTCATCATGCAAATAATGCATTATTGTTGCAGAATGATTCTTCACGAACACATTACAAGTCTTGACATCTGCATTCAAATCCCATTTCATTCACAGTTGGTCATGGACTGCAAAACAAACCATATTTTTGGGTAGTCAACTATGTGTACATACAAACAGTCAAACAAAAGGTCTGCAGTGAGGCTGTTTTTTTTCTCTCGCTCACATGCCATGAGTGAGTGTGAGGCTTGCAGGATTTGTGTGTGTGAGACTCTGATGCTATACTGGTGCTTTCCATCTGAAAAAAAATATTTTGAGAAAAAGACTGACTGTTTTGCAGTCTGTATGTAAGTTACATATAGTCACTTTCTTTTCTTTCAGGCTGAGGAGTCTTGCAAATGTAATGGATGGAAGAATCCCAATCCCCCACCAACACCCAGTAGAGTGGACCTCTCTCAGCCCCTTGCTAACTTGACAGACCCATGCCGCAGTTGCAGCCACACCCTTGGTGCCCACATCTCACACTTACATGACATTCCAGAAGATGAACTTAATAGACTGTTGTGCATGGTAATCGATGTAGAGAACTTATTTATGTGCGTGCACAAGGAGGAAGATGCTGACACCAAGCAAGTTTACTTTTACTTGTTTAGACTTTTGAGAAAAGGAATTTTGCAGATGGCAACAGTTACAGTGGAGGGTCCCCTTGGGACACCGCCTTTTGAGAAGCCAAGTATTGGAAAAGTAAGTGGTACCCACAATGGCTCACACATTAAATTTATCCAGTTGTAACATGATTGTATTTTATTAACAGCACGTAAAGCAATGCTGCTTTTCGACTGCGAGCAGTCTCTCTTTCTCTTCAGATTTAGTGAGACCAGTGCATATGTGCGGCAGCTCCCGTCTCGTGCCTTCAGTCACGAGCGTGGCCATTTGCGTGTCTCACGGACTAAAAGAGAGACTGCTCGTAGTCTATGGTGCTTTCATTCTACCAATACAGCACTTTAGAATAGGGGATGTTGTGTTTTAAAGCCACATAATTATTGTTGGTACCGTGTATATTTTAGGTATTAAGTAATGTCTTTACCTTAGTTTGACACTTACCAATATCAAGCAATTAGTCTTGCAGCCAGGTATTATTACAGCCATCAGTGAAAACCTAACCAAAGGCATATTACTGTTAAATGTCAGTACAAGTTAATATTAGTATGATTGGATGAGGCTAAGTCTGATATAAAGAATTCTTTCAATCGAGGAGGGTTTTATACCGTCCTCCTGTCAATAACAGTCAATAACAGTAAAATATAATAACAGTATATGCATATTGACATCAGCAAACATCTTCCAGATTTGTTCAAGGTAAAAAGGATTTTAAATCTAAGACAAAAAGACAAATGGAATGAATATAAATGAGATTATAATTGTATTTTTTAATCTCTTAGGCAGTCCTAAACTTTGTCCTTTACAAATTTGGTCACCTTCCACAACGAGAATGGCAGATAATGCATGACTTGGCTAAAATGTTCCTGCATTGTCTGAATCACTGGAAGTTAGAGACGCCAACGCAAAAGAAACTTCACAGCCAAGGAGAGGATCTTGCCGCCTACAAACAGAACTACACAAGGTCAGTAGACATTACTAGCCTGCATTATTCAAAAGTGACCACAATTTTTGAGACTTTTGACAGTGGCAATAATCCCTAGAGCCTGGTTCCTTTGAAGGCTGATTAGCACTAATCCAGGGTTAGGATTTTGTTGCACTTTTTGTATTTACCTGCCTATGCATTGCTTAGAGGAACATGTTGTGTTATCATTACTGTATCTCAGAGTAAAGACTCAACAGTGCAGTTTTTTGTAAGCATGAGTTACAAAATGTACATGTTTTTAGACAAGAAAGCCATAGGGGTTAACTTGAAAACTGGATTACTATTTGTTCTTTTAAAATTTGTTTGTTTTAGAACTTATTCAAGTGTTTTAGAGACATTAAACCTTTAAGCCCCAATATCCACATACAAATTCTCCAAACTGATCTCCATATATTTCCTTTAAAAATTAGTTGAGAGAATTTGATGGCAGATCAAAGCATTTTCTCTTTAATGATCATTTCATAAATTTTCATAACCTAATCTCTTGACAAGGTATGAATATTGATGTTGGTAACCATTGGGACCTAAAGGGTTAAACGCAGCATTCCTTTTTTTCAGATGGTTATGCTATTGTCAGGTGCCAGTATTTTGTGACAGTTTAAAGAGACATGATCCCACAGCTGTGTTTGGAAGAGTGCTTTTAAGATCAGTGTTCTCTGTTATGAGGAGACAACTCTTGGAAAAGTTCAGAGCAGAGAAAGACAAAATGCCACCAGACAAAAGGACTATTGTTTTAACTCATTTTCCGAGGTATGATGTGATAGCTGGATCACTGTACTCCTGGATTGAAACACTCATTTGACAACATAAACTCTTTTATTCCTGTAAGACAACATTGTGGTAGGATAGTTTATCATTTAATTCTATGGACAAAATACTATGATGTTAGTATAGGTAATAGCACGATTTGTAGTGATATTTGGTATAAATACCACTAGTGATATTTTAAAATTGTTATACGTAATTTCACGAGCCGTTAGGCGAGTGAAATTTGAGACAATTTTGAAATATCGCGAGTGGTATTTATGCCAAATATCACGTACAAATCATGCTATTATTTGTTTATACTACTACCCACAAAAGGTTTGTAATTTTCACATGTAGGTATTTCAAATTAAACTGAAATACCACTGCTCTAAGCCAATCAAATTGCAGTAATTTCTCATGTAGTAGTATAGCCATTGTTATACTACTACATGAGAAATTTTTGCAATTTGATTGGCTTAGAGCAGTAGTATTTCAGCTTAATTTGAAATACCTACATGTGAAAATTACAAACCTTGTGCAGGTAGTAGTATAAACAAATGATAGCACGATTTGTACGTGATATTTGGCATAAATACCACCTGTGATATTTCAAAATTGTTTCAAATTTCTCTCGCCTAATGGCTCGTTAAATTATGTATAACAATTTCGAAATATCACTTGTGGTATTTATGCGAAATATCACTACTAATCATGCTATTACCTGTACAAATAAAATCTCTTAAGCAGATCATTATGCCTTGTGTTATATATTTCTTAGGATTTTGCAAAGAGAAATTTAGAATTTGTGCGAATTTTCTACACCATATCCAGATTTTCAGTATTTTTTAATGTAAAAGGGTGCCCAAGGTTGAGTATGGACAGAAGTTTTGCAAATCGTAGCATCATTGCTGACCAGGCACCAGTTGTTCAAAAAGATGGATAGCGTTATCCGCTGGATAAATCACTTTCTGGTGGATAAACATTAGGGAAACCAATTTTGCTATCCACTGGATAGAAATTTATAAGGTGGATAACGCTATCCACCTTTGGAACAACTACCTGTAGGGCCTGGGCTGTCACCAAGATTTCAAGTTGCCGTGTAAATACAACAAGTAGTCAAGGAATCAAACAGCTAGGGATTTCTTTTAGGTCTATTTTTCTTCTCTTTTCATACAAAAGTAGCAGGGGTAAATCTCTTGCCCCCGCCCCTGGTTGACACGGGGTCTCTTCTGAGGAGAGGACAGCTAGTGATTGTGATAGCAGCATTGCTCTCATACATAATAAACTCTCTGAATATTAAAAGAGCACACCAATTTTAGGTTATCTGTGAAAATTTGAGCCTGATACCGTATACCAAATAGTTTGTATGGGCTCAGTAATGTTTTTGCCACCTTTGTTATTGCTTGTAAAGAGCTGAAAATTGCAGAAATTGCTCACATTAACCAACTCTCTCAACTTTTGAATTTAATTTCTGCATACGGTGATGCCTTTTTTGGGTTAACTCATATGCCAATGAGCAAAAATGTAAACCATGAAATCAGTAAACATTGGCCTATATTTTAAACTTTGTTGAGATTTCTCATTTCTGTCATATATCCTTTCAGATTTCTCTCAATGTTAGAGGAAGAGGTTTATGGTGATAACTCTCCTATCTGGGATGATGACTTTACAGTTCCACAGTCATTATCCCTGGGCGCTTCAAGAATAACGCCTTTAACACCATTATCAGATAGAGGGGATTCCCTTGTGGCTACTGCAAGGTAAGACAGTGAAGGAGATTTCAACCTACTTCTTTAGGCCAGGGTTCAAGAAAATGCTTGTGTCTCTGTTACAGGTCAAATTGGATTTCAGGTTAAATTTTTTTAACCTAGGTTGACTCTTAATTTCTTTTGTCTCCCAGCCCTAATTATTCATGAGTCTGGACTAGGAAACAAAGGAAATTGAGAATCGACCTTTGTTAAATCAAAATTAACCTGAAATCAAATTTGACCTATAACATCTATGTCTCAATATTAAAATTCAATAGATATTTATATGCCTTTTTTACATTACTCATGATACACTGCTTGTTAACCACCTAAACTTTAGCGTGAGTATTGATTATTAATATCTCAAGTCATGATGAAATGGTGCCGCCGAGCTTCACGTCTTGGTGGATTTACTTTGTGGCACAACGGCCGCCAAGCTACACAACTAGGTAGATTTACTTTGATTAATAATTAATTTTAATTAATTTTTTATGTATTATGGCAATGTGATAGTGATGAGATGATGATGAGATGAGACAAAGTTAATGGGAATGCGTATATTGAGCTCATAATAAATTATTTATGTTGTAGTTAATTTTTTATCTCAGGTAGTTTTTGTTTGTGTATTACTTTTGGGTATGGTAATGTATGCTAAAGAAGTTGCAACAAAAGACAAATAAAAATTACCTGAGATAAAAAATTAACTACAACATATATGTACCCATTTCCACACCCCAATTGAAATTAATTTATTACACCAAAGAATGATATTAACCTTCCAAATGAATCCTTTTTGACCTGTTTGTCCCTGCTGCCCCAGTTGTACTGGTTGTCCCAGTCTTCCTAGTTCTGCTGGTTGTCCTGGTTGTCCTGTTTCTCCCAGTTGACCAGTCGCTATGCTTGTTCCAGTCCTCCCCATTGCCCTGGTTGTCACTGTTGTTACTGTTCCACCTGTTCCACCTGCTGTTACTGTTGTCACTGTTGTCACTGCTCCACGTGTTGTGACTGTTGTCCGAGTTGTCACTGTTCCTGCTGTTGTCATTGTTGCGCTGTTGTTGCTGTTGTCACTGTTCCACCTGTTGTTCCTGTTGTCCCTGTTCTCACTGTTAACTCTGTCGTCTCTGTTCTCGCTATTAACACTCTCGTCCTTCTTGTCCTTCTTATCGCTGTTGTCACAGTTGTCGCTGTTGTCACTGTCGACCCTATTGTCACTGTTGCCACTGTTGTCACTCTTGTCGCTGTTGTCGCTGTTGTCAGTGTTGTCCTGGTTGTCGCTGTTGTCACTTTTGTCACTGTTGTTGCTGTTGTTGCTGTTGTCGCTGTTGTCGCTGTTGTCGCTGTTGTCGCTGTTGTCGCTGTTATCCAAGTTGTCACTATCGTCACTGTTCTCACTGTTGTCACTGTTGTTGCAGTTGTCGCTCTTGTCACTGTTCTCACTATTATCACTGTTGTCACCATTGTCACTGTTGTCATGGTTGTCACAATTGTCACTGTTGTCACAGTTGTCACAGCTGTCACTGTTGTCACTGTAGTCACGATTGTCACCCTTGTCATCGTTGTCACCATTGTCACTGTTGTCACTGTTCTCACGGTTGTCACTGCTACCGTTGTCACCGTTGTCACTGTTGTCACTGTTGTAACCGTTGTCACGGTTGTCACGGTTGTTACCATTGTCACCATTGTCACCGTTGTCATTGTTGTCATCGTTGTCACGGTTATCACCATTGTCACTGTTGTCACTGTTGTCACTGTTGTCACCATTGTCACCATTCTCACTGTTATCACTATTGTCACCGTTGTGACTGTTGTAACTGTTGCAATGTCGTCACCATTGCCACTGTTGTCACCACTGTCACCGTTGTCTCTGTTGTCACGGTTGTCGCTGTTGTCACTTTTGTCACTGTCGTTGCTGTTGTTGCTGTTGTCGCTGTCATCACTGTTCTAACTGTTGTCACTGTTGTTGCAGTTGTCGCTCTTGTCACTGTTGTCACTATTGTCACTGTTGTCACCGTTGTCACCGTTGTCACTATTGTCATAGTTGTCACCATTGTCACTGTTGTCACCGTTGTCACCATTGTCACCATTGTCACTGTTGTCGCTGTTGTCACTGTTGTCACTGTTCTAACCGTTGTCACTGTTATCACTGTTGTTCATGTTGACACCGTTGTCACTGTTGTCAGTGTTGCAATGTTGTCACCATTGTCACTATTGTCGCCACTGTCACCGTTGTCACTGTTGTCACTGTTGTCACTGTTGTCAGTGTTGTCACCGTTGTCAGTGTTGTCACGGTTGTCACCGTTGTCACTGTTGTCACTGTTGACACCATGGTCACTGTTGTCACTATTTCAATGTTGTCACCGTTGTCACTGTTGTCACTGTTGTCACCTTTTGTCACCGTTGTAGCTGTTGTCACCTTTTGACACCGTTGTCACCATTGTCACCGTTGTCACTGTTGTTACCATTGTCACTGTTGTCACCATTGTCACCGTTGTCACTGTTGTCACTGTTATCACCATTGTCACTGTTGCCACTGTTGTCACCGTTGTCCCTGTTGTCACTGTTGTCACTTTGTCACCGTTGTCACTCTTGTCACTGTTGTCACCATTATCACTGTTCTCACCGTTGTCACTATTGTCACTTTTGTCACGGTTGTCACAGTTGTCACTGTTGTCACTGTTGTCACCGTTCTCACTGTTGTCAGTGTTGTCACCGTTGTTACCGATGTCACCGTTGTGACTGTGTCACCATTGTCACCATTGTAACCGTTGTCACTGTTGTCACCGTTGTCACCGTTGTCACTGTTGTCGCTGTTGTCACTGTTGTCACCATTGTCACCGTTGTCACCGTTGTCACCGTTGTCACTGTTGTCACCATTGTCACTGTTGTCACTAATGTCACTGTTATTACAGTTGTCACCGTTGTCACTGTTGTCACTGTTGTCACTATTGTCACCGTTGTCACTGTTGTCGCTGTTGTAACTGTTCTGCCCATTGTCACCGTCGTCACCGTTGTCACTGTTGTCACCGTTGTGACTGTTGTCAGTGTTGTCACCGTTGTTACCCTCGTCACCGTTGTCACTGTTGTCACTGTTGTCAACATTGTCACAGTTGTCACCGTTATCACCGTTGTCACCGTTATCACCGTTGTAGCTGTTGTCACCTTTTGTCACCGTTGTCACTGTTGTCCCCGTTGTCACCATTCTCACTGTTGTCACAGCTGTCACTGTTGTCACTAATGTCACTGTTGTCACTGTTGTCACCGTTGTCACCGTTGGCACCATTGTCACTGTTGTCACCGTTGTCACCGTTATCACCGTTGTCACCATTGTCACCATTGTCACTGTTGTCACTGTTGTCACTGTTGTCACCATTGTCACTGTTGCCACTGTTGTCACTGTTGTCACCGTTGTCACTGTTGTCACTTTGTCACCGTTGTCACTCTTGTCACTGTTGTGATCATTATCACTGTTGTCACCGTTGTCACTATTGTCACTTTTGTCACCGTTGTCACTGTTGTCACTGTTGTCACTGTTGTCACCGTTGTCACTGTTGTCACCGTTGTCACCGTTGTCACTGTTGTCACCGTTGTCACTGTTGTTACTGGTGCAATGTTGGCGCTGTTCTCAACGGTAACAACCGGTGTCACTGTTGTCACTGTTGTCACTGTTGTCACTGTTGTCACTCTTTGCAATGTTGTCACTGCTTTCACCGTTGTCACTGTTCTCACCGTTGTCACTGTTCTCACCGTTGTCACTGTTGTCACCGTTGTCTCCATTGTCACTGTTGTCACTGTTGTCACCGTTGTCACTGATGTCAGCATTGTCACCGTTGTCACTGTTGTCTTCGTTGTTACTGTTGTCACCATTGTCACCGTTGTCACTGTTGTTACTGGTGCAATGTTGGCGCTGTTCTCAACGGTAACAACCGGTGTCACTGTTGTCACTGTTGTCACTGTTGTCACTCTTTGCAATGTTGTCACTGCTTTCACCGTTGTCACTGTTGTCACCGTTGTCACTGTTCTCACCGTTGTCACTGTTGTCACCGTTGTCTCCATTGTCACTGTTGTCACTGTTGTCACCGTTATCACTGATGTCAGCATTGTCACCGTTGTCACTGTTGTCTTCGTTGTTACTGTTGTCACCATTGTCACCGTTGTCACTGTTGCAATGTCATCACCGTTGTCACTGTGTCACCGTTGTCATTGTGTCACTGTTGTCACCGTTGTCACTGTTGTCACTGTTGTCACCGTTGTCCCTTTTGTCACCGTTGTCACCGTTGTCACTGTTGTCACCGTTGTTGCCTTTGTCACCGTTTTCACTGTTGTCACTGTTTTCACCATTGTCACCGTTGTCACTGTTGTCACTCTTGTCAGCATTGTCACTGTTGTCACTGTTGTCATTGTTGTCACCGTTGTCACTGTTGTCACTTTTGTCACCATTATCACCGTTTTTATTGGTTTCACTGTTGTCACTGTTGTCACCGTTGTCACCGTTGTCACTTTTGTCACCGTTGTCACTCTTGTCACCATTGTCACTGTTGTCACTGTTGTCACTTTTGTCACTGTTGTCACCGTTGTTATTGTTGTCACTGTTGTCACTGTTGTCACCGTTGTCACCGTTGTCAGTGTTGTCACCATTGTCACTGTTCTCCCCGTTGTCACTGTTGTCACTGTTGTGTCTCTTGTCACTGTTTTCACCGATGTCACTGTTGTTACTGTTGTCACCTTTGTCACCGTTGTCCCTGTTGTCACCATTCTCACCGTTGTCACTGTTGTCACCGTTATCACTGTTGTCACCGTTGTCACTGTTGTCACCGTTGTCAATTTTGTCATCGTTGTCACCATTGTCACTGTTGTCACTAATGTCACTGTTGTCACTGTTGTTACTGTTGTCACCACTGTTACGGTTGTCACTTTTGACACCGTTGTCACCATTGTCACTGTTGTCACCATATTCACCGTTGTCACTGATGTCACCGTTGTCACTGTTCTCCCCGTTGTCACTGTTGTCACTGTTGTGTCTGTTGTCATTGTTTTCACCGATGTCACTGTTGTCACTGTTGTCACCGTTGTTACCGTTGTCACCGTTGTCCCTGTTGTCACCATTGTCACCATTGTCACCGTTGTCACTGTTGTCACCGTTATCACTGTTGTCACCGTTGTCACTGTTGTCACCATTGTCACTGTTGTCACTAATGTCACTGTTGTCACTGTTGTTACTGTTGTCACCGTTGTTACGGTTGTCACTTTTGACAACGTTGTCACCATTGTCACTGTTGTCACTGTTGTCACCATTGTCACTGTTGTCACTGTTGTCACCGTTGTGACCGTTGTCACTGTTGTCACTGTTGTCACTGTTTTCACTGTTTTCACTGTTGTGACTGCTGTCACCTTTGTCACCGTTGGCACTGTGTTCACCGTTGTTACTGTTGTCACCGTTGTCATTTTTGTCACCATTGTCTCCGTTGTCACTGTTCTGACTGTTGTGTGTTTTGTCACTGTTGTCACTGTTGTCACTGTTGTCACCGTTGTCACTGTTGTCACTGTTTTCACTGTTGTGACTGCTGTCACCGTTGTCACCGTTGTCACTGGTGTCACTGTTGTCACTCACTTCTCAGTCTTTTAAGATTAATGGTGACAACGGCGACAATTGTGACAACTGTGACAACAGTGCAACAGTGAGAACTCTGACAACGCTGACAACAGTGACAACAGTGACAACGGTGACAACAGTGAAAACAGTGACAACGGTGACAACTCTGGCAACAGTGACAATGGTGACATCAGTGACAACAGTGACAATTGTGACAACAGTGATAACAGTGACAACGGTGACAACAGTGACAACGGTGACAACGGTGACAACAGTGACAACGGTGAAAATAGTGACAACAGTGACAACGGTGGCAACAGTGACAACACTGACAACGGTGACAACGGTGACAACAGTGACAACAATGACAAGAGTGACAAGAGTGACAACAGTGAGAATGGTGACAACGGTGACAACTGTGACAACAGTGACAACGGTGACAACAGTGACAACAGTGACAACGGTGATAACAGTGACAACACTGACAACAGTGACAACAGTGACAACAGTGACAACAATGACCAGATAACAATGGTGACAATGGTGACAATGGTGACAACAGTGACGACGGTGAGAAAAGTGAAAATAGTGACAACTGTGACAACAGTGACAACATTGACAATGGTGACAACAGTGACAACGGTGACAACAGTGACAACAGTGACAACAGTGACAACGGTGACAATGGTGACAACAGTGACAACGGTGACAACAGTGACAACGGTGACAGCAGTGACAACAGTGGCAACATTGACAATGGTGAGAACAGTGTTAACAGTGACAACGGTGACAACAGTGACAAGAGACACAACAGTGACAACAGTGAGAACGGTGACAAAAGTGACAACGGTGACAACAGTGAGAACGGTGACAGCAGTGACAACGGTGACAATAGTGAAAACAGTGACAACAGTGACAATGGTGACAACAGTGACAGCGGTGACAACAGTGACAGCGGTGACAACAGTGACAGCAGTGACAACGGTGACAATTGTGACAACAGTGACAACAGTGACAACGGTGACAACAGTGACAGCAGTCACAACGGTGACAATGGTGACAACAGTGACAACAGTGACAACGGTGACAACAGTGACAACAGTGACAACGGTGACAACAGTGATACGGTGACAAGAGTGACAACGGTGACAACAGTGACAATGGTGTTAACAGTGACAACGGTGACAACGGTGACAACGGTGACAATGGTGTGAACAGATACAACTGTGACAACAGTGACAACAGTGACTACGGTGACAACAGTGACAACAGTGACAACGTTGACAATGGTGTGAACAGTGACAACAGTGACAACGGTGACAACAGTGACATCAGTGACAATGGTGACAACAGTGATAACAGTGACAACGGTGTCAACGGTGACAACAGTGACAACAGTGACAACAGACACAACAGTGACAACAGTGGCAACGGTCGCAACAGTGACAACAGTGACAACAGTGACAACGGTGACAACGGTGACAACAGTGACAATGGTGACGACCGTGACAACAGTGACAACAGTGACAACGGTGACAACGGTGACAAAAGTGACAACAGTGACAACAGTGACAACAGTGATAACAGTGACAACGGTGACAACAGTGACAACGGTGACAACGGTGACAACAGTGACAACGGTGAAAATAGTGACAACAGTGACAACAGTGGCAACAGTGACAATACTGACAACGGTGACAACGGTGACAACAGTGACAACAATGACAAGAGTGACAAGAGTGACAACAGTGACAATGGTGACAACGGTGACAACTGTGACAACAGTGACAACGGTGACAACAGTGACAACAGTGACAACGGTGATAACAGTGACAACAGTGACAACAGTGACAACAATGACAAGATAACAATGGTGACAACAGTGACAATGGTGACAACAGTGACAACAATGGCAACAGTGACAACAGTGACAACGGTGACAAAGGTGACAACAGTGACGACGATTAGAAAAGTGAAAACAGTGACAACTGTGACAAGAGTGACAACAGTGACAATGGTGACAACAGTGACAACGGTGACAACAGTGACAACAGTGACAACGGTGACAATGGTGACAACGGTGACAACAGTGACAACAGTGACAACGGTGACAGCAGTGACAACAGTGAGAACATTGATAATGGTGAGAACAGTGTTAACAGTGACAACGGTGACAACAGTGACAACAGTGACAACAGACACAACAGTGACAACAGTGACAACGGTGACAAAAGTGAGAACGGTGCCAACAGTGAGAACGGTGACAACAGTGACAACGGTGACAACGGTGATAACAGTGACAACAGTGACAACAGTGACAACGGTGACAACAGTGACAGCGGTGGCAACGGTGACAGCAGTGACAACGGTGACAATGGTGACAACACTGACAACGGTGACAACAGTGACAACAGTGACAACGGTGACAACGGTGACAACAGTGACAACGGTGACAACGGTGACAACAGTGACAACGGTGACAACGGTGACAACAGTGACAATGGTGACAACGGTGATACGGTGACAACAGTGACAACGGTGACAACAGTGACAATGGTGTTAACAGTGACAACGGTGACAACGGTGACAACAGATACAACTGTGACAATAGTGACCACGGTGACAACAGTGACAACGGTGACAATGGTGTCAACAGTGACAACAGTGACAACGGTGACAACAGTGACATCAGTGACAACGGTGACAACAGTGATAACAGTGACAACGGTGACAACAGTGACAACAGTGACAACAGACACAACAGTGACAACAGTGACAACGGTA